>NC_045434.1:153922377-153946057 GCF_002776525.5 Piliocolobus tephrosceles
ACCATGCCCGGCTAATTTTTTGTATTTTTATTTTTATTTTTATTTTTATTTTTTTTGAGACGGAGTCTCGCTCTGTCGCCCAGGCTGGAGTGCAGTGGCCTGATCTCAGCTCACTGCAAGCTCTGCCTCCCGGGTTCACGCCATTCTCCTGCCTCAGCCTCCCGAGTAGCTGGGACTACAGGCGCCCGCCAACACGCCCGGCTAATTTTTTGTATTTTAGTAGAGACAGGGTTTCACCGTGTTAGCCAGGATGGTCTCGATCTCCTGACCTCGTGATCCGCCCGTCTCGGCCTCCCAAAGTGCTGGGATTACAGGCTTGAGCCACCGCACCCGGCCCATTTTTTGTATTTTTAGTAGAGACGGGGTTTCACCCTGTTAGCCAGGATAGTCTCCATCTCCTGACCTCATGATCCACCCGCCTTGGCCTCCCAATGTGCTGGGATTACAGGCATGAGCCACCACACCCGGTCCGAGATTCTGTATTTCTAAAAAGCTCCCGGGTGACTCTGATGCTGTTAGTCCAAGTCCACACTCTGTAGCAAGGCGTCAGGGCATTGTCATCATCTTCGTGGTCAAAGCTGGGTGACTGGCACATCTGTTCTCCAGTTTTCAGTAAGGGGTTAGAAAACAAGTCTAGGGCAAGAAGTTGTCACTAAGTAAACAATGTAGAAATAATATACACATCTTCTTTTCATATTCAATAGTCAAGGACTTAATAAGATGGCCACACCTGGCTTCAAAGGGACTGATGAATGTCTTTAGTCTGTAGCTGGGCAGCTATATTACCATATAGAGGGGAATTGACATTACCATAGACAAGGAGAAAATTGATATATTGGGAAACAGTCAGCAGTTTGCATCATGAAAAATAAGGAACCAGGAGCTTATAATTAAGCAATAGAAATGAAATGTAACAACAAGAAGTAGATGTATGGGCCAGATATTGCACTGAAACCTATGAAAACAGCTTTAGCAAAAAGCTATTGGATCAGAAGTCAAGAATCACTGATAGCATTCCATTTTTAATTTTCCATCTCTGGCATGCTTTGCTTGCACATCCTCTGTGACTTGTTAGTAAGAGTTGCTGATGATAGAAGAGGTAGTAGCAAGTGGCTCTGAGACTATTTTAGTGACACTGAATGGACTCTGACATGTACTTATGGTTAGGAAAAACAAATATAAACAAAAATCAAGAACATAGCTAAGATTTCGTTAAAGATATTAGGTTAAATACTAAAATAATCCAAGTATGAATTAGGAGCTTCTGGATGTATTAATATATAACATGAATTTATATATCCCTATGGCCAACAGTTTACCCAGGACACATTTCAAAATTTATCTGCTTCTAACAGCATCAGAAACAAAATTTACTGTTCAGCCTCTTGGATATGACACATTTTCTTAGAATATTCAGTTGGATAATAAATTTTAGAAGCTTCCAGCAAAGAAAATTTCGTAACTTTTTCTGTCACCCCCACATCATTTCAACATGTAAGCATCCTCTGCCTTACACAAGATCTCTTTTGCATCTAATCTTGTTAGAGTGACCATCGGAAACACTTCTGAGCCTGAAAGGGGCATTATTAACAATTATGCTGGGTATAAATCCAGCACATCAATCCAGTTGTGTAACCTATGACTGCCCTGGATAGCCCAGGATATGTAACTCTAAGGCTAGGTTGTACCTATCATATTTTCTTTTTATCTTTTCTCCTCAATTCTTAGGTAGAAGTAGCGGACATTAATATATTGGTGAGTAAGGTTCTTTAAGATTGCAATGAGTAGTCAGGTGCAGAGGCCCACCTCTGTAATCTCAGCACTTCTCATTTCTTAACATTCCTCAAATGAGGTTGGAGGATCCCTTGAGCTTAGGAGTTCAAGACCAGCCTGGGCAACACAGTGAGACTTTGTCTCTCCAAAAATAAAAATAAATAGTCAAATATGGTGGTGCATGTCTGTGGTCCCAGCCACTAGAGAGGCTGAGGTGGGAGGATCACTGGAGCCCAGGAGGTCGAGGCTACAGTGAGCTGTGATCACACCACTATGTTCTAGTCTGGGCAACTAAGCAAGACCCTCTCTCAAAAACAAACAAACAAAAAGATTGCAAATGAATAGTCAATAGCAGATTACCTTGGTAATGAGAGTTTGTTGCAAATAATTTAGGTAATGAAAGTAAGGTGAGGTTATGACTGGAGAGTTGTACCATCAGTTTTTGTTTGTTTGTTTGTTTTTTGTTTTGAGACAGAGTTTTGTTCCATCACCCAGGTTGGAGTGCAGTGGCACCATCTTGGCTTATTGCAACCTCCACCTCTTGGGTTCAAGCAGTTCTCCTGTCTCAGCCTACCAAGTGGCTGGGGCTACAGGCACCTGCCACCACGCCCAGCTAATTTTTTGTATTTTTAGTAGAGATGGGGTTTCCCCATATTGATCAGGCTGGTCCCGAACTCCTGACCTCAAGTGATTCACCTGCCTCGGCCTCTCAAAGTGCTGGGATTACAGGCGTGAGCCACCGTGCCCAGCCATGACATTAGTTATTTTTGACCTTAATCCTGTACTTTAAAGAATAGGATGTAGGGATGTAGGACAGGGTTAAAATTCACCATAATTCAGGATACAGCCTTCACGGTCTCCTCCTCTCTGTGTGCCTCTGTTGGGCAGAGATGTTGCCATGTCTTCTCAAGGTACTTGGACTCCCTCACATCAAGTTTGTCTTCTTCGATCAGTAATGGCCAGGGAACAAGGATAGGTTGACTCATTGAAGATGTTGCAAAATTTTTATAGAAAAAAATACTTGAGGATCATTTACTCTGACTATAGCATGTCATTAAAGCTGCTAGTGGTATATGACTATAGCATGCACATAGAACTCATGGACATTTCTCTAGTAAAACAAATTCGGGACATTGTATATTTATAAACAACCATAGGAACAAGCTGACTATCAGTCATAATTAGAATATGCTGAGAATTTATTATGGTTTCCTACTAGGACAATCCCTTGTTTGTTTAAATCACAGAGAAATAATGCCACTAAAAAGTATGAAAGAGTAGACATCATTGAACTGGAGAATTAAAGAAAGACTAATTAGAACATCATAGTTGAGGAAAATAGAATAAGCCTGGTTTCCCCTTGCAATTCCAAATTCCAACTTTCACTGCTAAACAAAAGCCCAACTTACGAAAAGTAGTATAAATAAGATAGAAGTGTATATCGCTTTCATATGACAGTCTAACAATATGGGATAGTATAGTAAGACAGCTTCATAGAGTTAAAAGCCCAAATTCCTTCTATTTCTGCATTTTGGGTGGTGTTGTCCTCTACTACATGATTGAAGGTAGATTCCCAACCCATCTCCTTAGTCGGCATTTCACCAAGCAGAAAGGGGGAAGGGCTCAAGGGAGAGGCATGCTTTTTGCTTCTTGTTCTGCTCATATCCCATTAACTACAAGAAAGGCTGAGGAATATCTTTGGTATCCAGGAGTTCTAGTAGGGTCTGGCATATCATAGTAAAAGACAAAAAAGAATGTATACTAGGAGATTACTAGCAATCCTGCCATATAATAGAAATAATAACTTAATCTATCAATGAATGACTAGGGGGAACCCATAAGCGTTATTTAGTAACCTTATATCACTGGAAAGTAAGGCTCACAAAGGTGAAATGATTTACCTAAGGTCACACAGCAAGTAATCAAGGGAACCGGGACACAAATCCATGTCAGTTGACTGCAAATGGTAGGTTGTTTCTACCACTCTGTGATGTCTTTCAAACTGCTTTTCATATAAATTTATAAAAAGGAAAATAATGGTAGAAGATATCAATAAGAGTTATTGTCAAAGAAATGTCAAAAGGCAGAAATACTAATTTTTTTCATTGTGTGGTTATAGAACTTTGATAGATTCCAAAGTATTTCATTATGTTTTTTAATGAAAACTGATAGGCAATCATTAAAACGCAAACATTTCAAAAATGGTAAAAAGTGAAAATTTTCCTCTCCCCAGAAGTGACCGCTGTTCATAATTTGTGTTTATTCTTGCAAATCTTATGAGGGTTTTCTAAAGGTTCTTTTGTCTATTTCCAAAGTGATGACGTACCTAGCAATATTTATTTGTAGGACTAACGGAAAAGAAAAGTCAAGTAGCTCAGCAGAACCATTCCTAGCCACTGAAAATTGGAGTAATTCTATGGTTAGGAAACTTTGGGGACAACTGAGGACAGCAGCAGAGAATAAGAACCTCGTTGGAGAAGAGTTGAGGCACACCTATGCGATATCAATAAACCCATTGTAAATTTAAAATATTGTAAGTCAAGAATACATTTAAGATATCCAACCCATCACACATCATAGCTCAGCCTAACCTACCTTAAGCATGCTCAGAACACTTACATTAGCCTACAGTTGGGCAAAATTATCTAATACAAAGCTTTTTTTTATAAGAAAATGTCGAATACCTCATGTAATTTATTATATACTGTACTGAAAGTGAAAAAACCAAATTGCTGCATGGGTATTTGAAATAAGGTTTCCACTGTATGTGTATGACTTTCATGCCATTGTAAAGTCAAAAAATTATAAGTGGAACCTTGTAAGCCGGGGACTGTCTCTACTTGTAATGTTGCCAACACCAGGACTGTCTATTTGGCATCAATTCTTTCCCCACCTCCACAAACCAACCTCACATCCAAGCTGATAATATCCTCAGTGATACCGACTTCTCCCCAAAAGGCTGGCTTCCTCAGTCAAGGTTACTAGCTAGAAAATATTAAAGATGGGGCACGGAGGCTGGGCACAGTGGCTCAGGTCTGTAATCCCTGAACTTTGGGAGGTCCAGGTGGGTGGATCACCTGAGGTCAAGAGTTCAAGACCAGCCTGGCCAACACGATGAAACCCTGTCTCTACTAAAAACACAAAAAATTAGCCAAGCATGGTGGTGGGCGCCTGTAATCCCAGCTACTAGAGAGATTGAGGCAAGAGAATTGCTTGAACTCAGGAGGTGGAAGTTGCAGTGAGCAGAGATTGCACCATTGCACTCCATCCTGGGCAACAAAAGTGAAATGCCATCTCAAAAAAAACAAAAAAGTCAGGCGTGGTGGCTCACACTTGTAATCCCAGCACTTTGGGAGGCCAAAGCGGGTGATTGCTTAAGGTCAGGAGTTCCAGACCATGCTGGCCAACATGGTGAAACCCTATCTCTACTAAAAATACAAAACACAGCCAGGCACGGTGGTGCGTGCCTGTAGTCCCAGCTATTCGGGAGGCTGAGGCAGGAGAATTGCTTGAACCCAGGAGGGGAAGGTTGCAGTGAGTCAAGACTGCACCACGGCACTCCAGCCTGGGTGACAGAGCAAGACTTTGTCTCAAAAAAAAAAAAAAAAGATAAATTTTAAAAAGGCCCTGGCCGGGCGCGGTGGCTCAAGCCTGTAATCCCAGCACTTTGGGAGGCCGGGGCGGGAGGATCACGAGATCAGGAGATCGAGACCAGCCTGGCTAACACAGTGAAACCCTGTCTCTACTAAAAATACGAAAAATTAGCCGGGCGTGGTGGCGGGCGCCTGTAGTCCCAGCTACTCGGAGCCTGAGGCAGGAGAATGGCGAGAACCCAGGAGGCGGAGCTTGCAGTGAGCCCAGATCCTGCCACTGCACTCCAGCCTGGGCGACAGAGCGAGACTCCGTCTCAAAAAACAAAAAACAAACAAACAAACAAACATAAACGAACAACTATGGGGCATGGGAGGAGTGTGGGTTTTCTGTGGGATTTCCTGATCATGCAGAAGTAAGGTTCTTTGTGCCCCCAGTTCACTGTCTCCCCGTGACGTGGTGTGTGCTGAAAGGCAGAAGGTTGCCTTCAAGATTTTGCTCGACCACTACTGCACATGTGCCCTGTATCAAGTCGCTCCATCTCTGAGCCTACATTTCTCCATGGTAAGTGGGGACAATTCATCTCACAGCCCTGGGGAAATCAGTGAAATGCTGTGTATGTACACCATTGTAATTGTAACCTTTGTGAAAGAGAAGGCTATCAATGGGCTAGACTACCTTTATTTTCTTATTCAAGTAACTGCTAGTATCAAAAAGAATAAACAAACTAATACACCACTGATATTAGCATTGATAAATCCATATATTCTAATTTATACATAGATTTTGAAAAATGAGGACAAGGCAATCAAAAATGTTAGACTAAAACCTAACATTAATAACTCGTTTTTTGTGTTTTGTTTTAAGACAGGGTCTTGGCCTGTCACCCAGGCTGGAGTGCAATGGTGCAATCACCGCTCACTGCTGCCTCCATCTCCGTGACTCATGCCAACCTTCCACATGCAGCGTCTCCAGTAGCTGAGGACTATGGGTGCATGCCGCCACATCCGGCCAATTTTTAATTTTTTGTAGAGATAGGGTTTTGTCATATTGCCCAGGCTGGTCTCAAATTCCTATGCTCAAGCAATCCTGGCTCGACTTCCCAAAGTGCTGGGATTACAGGTGTGAGCCACTACACCCTGACTATTTATCAATCTTTAGGGATGTAGCAAGCCCCAGATTGTGGACCCAAAGTTTCCTGGATATTTTTAGCATTAATAATAGGATTCTTCTTAATGAATATGCAAGACTTCTATAACATTATTGTTTATTATTATTATTTCTTAAGATGGAAACTTGCTATGTTGCCCAGGCTGGTCTCAGAACCCTGAGCCATGGCCGGGCACGGTGGCTCACACTTGTAGTCTCAGCACTGTGGGAGGCCAAGGCAGGTGGATCACCTGAGGTTGGGAGTTCAAGACCAGCCTGACCAAAATGGAGAAACCCCATCTCTACTAAAAATGCTAAATTAGCCGGGCATGGTGGTGCATGACTGTAATCCCAGCTACTTGGGAGGCTGAGGCAGGAGAATTGCTTGAACCTGGGAGGCAGATGTTGCAGTGAGCCAAGATCTCACTATTGCACTCTAGCCTGGGCAATAAGAGCTAAACTCCATCTCAAAAAAAAAAAAAAAAAAAATTCACTGAGCCTGAGGGATCGTCTCACCTCAGCCTCCCAAGTAGCTGGGACTATAAGTATGCCAGTGCACTCAACCTACTTTTTTTTATTTTTTAATTTTTCCAGTCTACATTACTCTTGGTCTCAGATCCCATTCAGAGGGGATAGTCCTTTGATCTTTTTGATTTTTATTATGGTTTCTATTATTGTTTCTATTTTTAGCCCTGGACTTTGTATGAAGATTTTCTGGGCCAATACTATGTTAGCAAAAAGAGAAACAGTTTGAGGAATCCTGACAGGTAGAGCTGATAGCCAGTGGGTAACATTAACTCAGACTAGCAGGTGGTTTAAGTCTCTGGCCTTTCTTCTGATTGATGGATACCGGTACCAATGCTAACAGAAAACTTCTCATTAAAAAAGAAAACATTAATTCAAACACTCATTATAGATGGAGGTACAGTGGACTTAATACATCTTTATACTGTTTTGGTAGAGTTAAATCAAAGGCAGATATATTTTTCAGCTCCCCAAACAAATCATTTATAAATTGACTAACTTGCATAGATTTGCCTTTGAGTATTAGCATTGTTTTAAGCTCTGGTTTGGGGTTGGGGTCCCTCATAAAATAAACAGCTTCCTTTCCTGATCCCTGCCCTGCAAAGAAACTCAACAAACACAACCAGCATGTGCAATTAATGCACTAACTTTTGTTGTTAACTGATAAAAGCAGCATATGCAGCCCTCTTCCCAAGATCCATTTTCAACAAAGAATACAAACAGATGGATACACATAATCCTTTTCATTTTCTTGAAGGTACTCCTGAATATATACATTTTCTGTTTATATTTGAAAATCTCTAAACAAAGACTATATATATATCTGTGTCTTTTGATTATACACTTGACTCGAAAGTGTTTGAAGAAATAATTTGTGAATTGGTATATTAGTTTCCTGTTTTGGTTTTTGAAACATTTAAGGTAGTGACTAATAAAACTAAGATTTCTCAGCTTCTTCCTTTCATTTCTTTTTTAATTTTTTTCAGAGATAGGGTCTTGCTCTGTTACCCAGGCTGGGTGCCCAAGCTGGTCTCAAACACCTGGGCTCAAGGGATCTGTCTACCTCAGCCTCCCAAAGTGTTACCATTACAGGCATGAGCCACCCCACCTGGCTGATTTCTCAGCTTTTGCAGCCAGACATTTGAAACACTGCCCATTTCCTGGCCTCTGATAATTTTTTTTCATTAAGCAACACAAAGAAAAGACAGCATGGGGAAACCAGTACATTCAGAAATTACTTCCCTATCCTATGTGCATATAGATATCAGATATATAGACATATAGAAGCCAAAGTATGAAGAAAAGAAATTCATAAAGTTCAGTCATTTGTATCATAATTGAATCAAAACAATAATTTTTAAGCCACTATATTGTCAAAGCTTAGGCATAACTTAATGAATGAAGAATCAAGTTTACTCCAATCTACCACATTATTCTATTGATATTTTTCCATAACACACTGAAATATTCATTTACATTTTTAATGTGACATTGTAATTGATTGCTTTCTTTTTACTTCAAAAAATTTTTGATTCTCACATTTACAACTAAAATTGATATTACTTTTTAAATTATAAAGCATACCTCAACACAATTAAAGGCTTTTTATGGAAAAATAAAGGCTTTTTATTGGAAAGGAAGAGGTCAAATTATCCTTGTTTGCAGATGATATAAACTTTTATTTGAAAAAAATATAAATACTCCATCAAAAAGCTGTTAGAACAGATAAACAAATTTAGTACAGTTGCAAGATACAAAATCAATATACAAAAATAAGCAGCATTTCTATACATTAACAGTAATCAATCTGAAAAAAAAAAGTCAAGAAAGTAATCTTATTTATAATAGCTTCAATAAAACCCCGTAGGAATAAATTTAACCAAAGTAGTAAAATACCTTTAATGGAAAAACTACAAAACATTGATGAAAGAAATGCAGAGAACAAACAGCAAAATGGAAAGATACTGCATGTTCATGGATTAGAAGGTGTAATATTATTAAAATATCCATACTGCCCAAAGCAATCTACAGATTCAGTGCAATCCCTATCAAAATGCCAGCAACAATTCTTCACAGATATAGAAAAACAATCCTAAAATTCATATGGAAATAACAAAAGATCCCCAATAGCTAAAGCAATCCTGAGCAAAAAAGAACAAAGTTGGAGGCATCACACTATCTAATTTCTAATTATATTATAAAGCTATAGTAACCAAAGCAGCATAGAATTGGCATTAAAACAGACACATAGACCAATATAACAGAATAGAGAATCTGGAAATAAATCCACATTTACAGCTAACTAATTTTCAACAAAGGCACCAAGAACATATATTCAGGAGAAGATAGTCTCTTTAATAAATGGTGTGCAGAGAACTAGACATCCACATACAGAAGAATAAAATTAGATTCCCATCTTCTACCATATACAAAAATCAACATAAAATGGACTAAAAACATAAATGTAAGACCCGAAACTACAAAAGTACTAGAAGAAAACATTGGGGAAACAATATAGAACATTGATCTGTACAAAGATATTTTGGGTAAGACCTCAAAAGCATAGGTAACAAAAGCGAAAATAGACAAATGGGATTACATCAAGCCAAAATGCTCTGCACAGCAAAGGAAACAATTAACAAAGTGAAGAGAAACCTACAGAATGGGAGAAAATACTCACATACTATCCATCCAACAAGGAATTAACAAGAATATATAAGGGACTCAAACAACTCAATAGCAAAAAAACAAATAATCAAATAAATAACCAATTTAAAAGTGACCTAGACATTTCAAAAGACCTAAATAGACATTTCTCAAAAGAAAGCATACAAATTATCAATGGATATACGAAAAAATGCTCAACATCACTAATCATCAGAGAAAATGCAAATAAAAAACACAACGAGATATAATATCATCCCAGTCAAAATGGCTATTATTAAAAAGGCAAAAAACAACAAATCTTTATGAGGATTCCACAAAAGAGAACAGCTGTACACTATGGTTGGGAATGTAAAGTAGCACAGCCATTATGGAAAATGGTATGGAGGTTTGTCAAAGAATTAAGAATAAAACTATCATATGGTGCAGCAGTCCCAAGGCGAGGTATATATCCAAAAGAAAGGAAACCAGTATATTGCACAGACATCTGCACTCCCATGTGTATTTCAGCACTATTCACAATAGCCAAGATGTGGAATCAACTTAAGTGTCCATTATTGAATGAATGGATATAGAAAATGTTACATATACACAATGGAATATTAGCCATAAAAAAGAATGGAATCCTGTTTGCAACAATGTGGGTTGAGGTCATCATGTTAAATGAAATGTCAGGCACATGTACGCAAATATCACATATTCTCACTCATATGTAGGAGCTAAAAAAATGGATCTCAAGGAGGTTGAGAGTAGAATGGTGGTGACCAGGGGCCTGTAAGTAAACCAGGGGAGATGAACATAAGTTGGTTAATAAGCACCAAAACACTGTTAGGTAGAAGGAATAGATTCTGGTATTTGATATACAGTAGGGAAATTATAGTTAATAATCATGTATTGTATATTTCAAAATAGCTAGATGGGAAGAATTATAATGTTTCTCATAAAAAGAGAAGATAAATATTTGAGGTGGTGGATATCTCATTTGCCCTGATTGATAATTACTCATCGCATATGTGTATCAAAATATCACATATATCCCCAAGATACGTATAACTATGATACCTCAATATAAAGTACCAAAAATTTTAGATAGCATGTTTACAAAGGAGATGTAGTGTACCTATTGTATATTATGTAACATCACCAGCAGAGTCTGAGGTAGCACTTTAAAATCTAAAACATTGTATCAGTTAGCTATTATCTCAATTCATCATAACAAAACACTCCAAAACTCGATGGCTTACAAAAGCAACCATGCTTTTCTTATTTCATAGCTCTGTGGGGATGCTGTTCTGTATTTCTTCTCATTCTTTCAGGATCACTGATTCCCCGGGGCAGGCCTTCTCATGGTGAATAATGGGAAGGCCAAAGGCCAGATAAACTCAAATCTCATCAACACATTTAGCACCTCTGCTCTCATCAGCTCCCCTCACATTCCATTGGCCAAAGCCAGTCATATGACCAACTCCAACGTTAGGGAAATATATTTCTTCCCATGGGGGAGAAGGTAGGTGAAGTGTTGCTATAAAATACTCAAATTAATATAACATAGTAACATTTCAGTAAAACTTACGAATATCTCTTCATTCAGTGGGATAAATACAAATTATAAATAACCCCAAGATAGCTTGGTTTTTAGAATCTTTTGGATTTTATATTTCAGATGAAAATCTCCATCAAGCCCTTGTGATCTTTCCTCTCTTGTCCTTTTACTCTGTAATTCCTACTCCTGAGACCAAGTGCTTCAGTAAGGATGGCCTTCCCTCTGCTTAAGGCAGGCAAAAGCTACTGTTGCTACATGTCTCCTAATGTCCTTCAAGGCATACATGTCATATACTTCTTTTGTTACCCTCACAGGACCTAACAGAAGCTCCGGACCCTTAGGAAGCTCATAAGAGAAATGCTTATTCAATTGGATTATAACATCAGTGAAGCCCATGCAAGCCAATCATGAAAGGTGTGAGGATGCTAAGCCTTAAGGACATTTTCTATCATTCAGTTCTTGCATCTCATCCACTTCTACTCTATAAGCGCTCTCTTCTTAAAGAATATCTTAACAGCTTGCAGCTGTGTTAATCAAACTTCACATTCTCTCTTTATTAAATAACTCACATTTCCACATTTTTAAATAAAATGAGATAGTTACTTTGACTTCAACAATAGTCTCCTAAAATAAAGGGGGGAAAAGTTGGTATTAGAGTTATACTAATATCTAAGGCCAAGTAATAGTGACTCTACTCTTTTTCTATTCCCTTAGTTATCTGAGAATCATGTATCTAAGAAGGTTTGAAGTAGGGCTGTGGATTTGTGTTTAAAGTGGAACATTGCCCAGTAACAGTGCTGTCTGCTGGATATTTGTCCCTAACTCTTCTGGCCTGAAGTGTAATTAAAATAGAGAGCTATTACAACCAAATGGTTATTACTTATTTCATGTTACAGTAGGTTGGTTGATGTCTTCTTAAGAAATAAATAACTCAACTTTACCTTGAAGTGTTTTTCCGATGTCTCAATGCGATTCTTGAGTGACAAAATCATGGTTTCTTAAGTTTTGGAAGAAGATGAAATAAACCAGAAGATTTATGAAAGAAGAACAATAGAAAATTGCTGAGTTACCAGCAACTGAACCAAACGAAAGAGTTTAAATAAATAATTTATTTTTAAAGCTACATCATAAAAAATGATGAATCAAAGATAAGTAAATCAATAGAAGCTTTGTAGGTCTCAAAAGAGATCTCTGGGCATATTTCATAAGTTGACACAAATTCTCTATCACTTTTTAAAATTAGCTGGTTTATTTTATTACAGCAGCAATAAGGTTCAAAATTTTAAAATAAACAAAATAAGAAAGTATAAATTAAAACATCAAGTTTCCCTACCTTCTATCTTCTCCCTCTCTGTAACCACGGACGAAACCTCTGGTAACATTTTCTTCCATTTATAGCCATTGAGAACATTTCACTTTCAGTGTTTATATTAATTTGCTCAGGCTGCCATAACAAAATACCTCAGCCCGGGCGGCCTAAACAGCAGAAATTTATTTTCTCGCAGTTCTGGAGGCTAATGTCCAAGGTCAAGATGTCAGGAGGTTTAGTTTCTTCTGAGACCTCTCCTTGGCTTGCAGTTGGCTGCCTTATTTCTAAGCCCTCACATTGATTTTCTGTTTGCTCACATCCTTGGTGTGCCTCCAGTGTCTTAATCTCCTCTTCTTTACAAGGACACCAGTTGGATTGGATTAGGACCCACACTAACAGTCTCATCTTAATTTAACAACCCCTTTAAAAACTTTATTTCCCCATACAGTCACATTTTCAGGTACGGAGAGTGAGGGTTTTCACATACAAATTTTAGGAAAAGACTGCTCAGCCCATAACACTCTATTAAAAAGCGAGCAATGCTACAGCAAAATGATGAAATTCCTGTACACATATCTTTGAACACTTTTGCAGGCACATGGGTAAGATAAATTTCAATTTGGGGGTTAAAGGGTATGCTCAGCAATAATTTGGATAGATGTTGATAAATTTCCTGCAAAAGGTTTATAATAATTTATTCTATCGATATATAGACCTGCAAAGTTCCCTTCAGCTTTGGGCTTATTTAACCTTTTAATAGTCTTCATTGGATTTTAAAAAAATACTTTGTTCTTCTTTAGTTTATGTATTTTAAAATATTAATATGGTTAAGTATCTTTTCAGGTGTTAATTGCCCGCTAATATTTTTTCCATGAACTCCCTTGCCCATTTTTTTTTCTATTGGGTTATATATCTTTGTTTTTGTTTTTGTTTTTGTTTTGGAGACAGGATTTCACTCTGTCACCCAGATAGAGTGCAATGGTGCAATCATGGCTCACTGTAGCTTCAAATTTGAAAGCTCAAACAATCCTCCTGCTTCAGCCTCCCCAGTAGCTGAGACTGCAGGCACATGCCACCACTCCCAGTTAATTTTTGAATTTTTCTTTTGTAGAGGCCATAGGGTCTGGCTATGTTGACCAGGCTGGTTTCAAACTCCTGGCCTCAAGGAATCCTCCAGCCTCAGCCTCTCAAAGTGCTGGGATTACAGGTTTGAGCCACCGTGCTCAGCCTTACCTTTTATTTATTTATTTGGAAGAATTTTTTTTTATATGAAGGTGCCTTGTCGTATTTGTTGCAAATATTTTTTCCCAATATGTGCTTGTCTTCTATTTGACCTTTTTTCACTGCAGAGTGTTAAAATTGATACAAGTTGAAAATGTTAAGATTAAAATGTAGATATTAAAATTTTTCTTTTGACATGAGGACTTTGAAATAAGTTTAGAAAGGCATTTCCCATACAAAATTTACGTTTGGATTAGTATTATTCATGTTCTTGCCTATTATTTTGTGACTTCTTTTATTCACATCTTAATAGAGAGGAAGTAAGGGTAAAATCCAGGTTTATGTTTATCAAATGTTCAATCAGTATTACCAACATTATTTATTTAACAATTTATATTTTTTATTTATTAAAAATGTGACTTTTATCATTTATCATTAAACTCAGACAATTACTCCAGATTATTTATGGATTTGTTCATCCATCTGATTGATCTTTTTGTCTATTTGAGGTCAGAAAGTTAGTTCAGATACTTTAATGCAACACTTTATCTGGTGTACTCAACTCACCTCATGACTCTTCTCTTTTCAAATATTTTCCTATGTGTTTGTTTTGTCATACAAATTTTAGCATAATTTAGTTCAAATTTCAAAAATCTTCAAAAAACTTTGTTTATATTTTTGATAGGAATTGCATTATAGTTTAGATTAATTCAAAAATAAATGTCTTTCAAAATATTGATTCATCAGATGGAAACCATCATTCTCAGCAAAATTATCACAAGAACAGAAAACCAAACACCGCATGTTCTCACTCATAAGTGGGAGTTGAACAAGGAGAACACATGGACACAAGGGAAGGGAACACCACACATCAGGGACTGTTGGAGGGTGGGGGGCTAGGGGAGGGATAGCATTAGGAGAAATACCTAATGCAGATGATGGGTTGATGGGTGCAGCAAACCACCATAGCATGTGTATACCTATGTAACAAAACTGCACATTCTGCACATGTATCCCAGAACTTAAAGTATATATAAAAAATCTTATATGCAGAGAAGTGACATAGGAACACAAACTTTAGAAAAATGTTACTAATCAGATAACTTTGAGTAAACCACTTAATCCCACTAAAAAACAGATAGGTAGGTAGGTAGACAGATAGATAGATTTGTCTATCCAAACAAAGGATGTCTTTTCTTTTAACTCCTTTTTAAAAATTTTGCCTCAGTGAAATTTTAAATTTTCATGCTTTCTTATTAGATTCATTCCTAGAATAGTTGTTGTGAATGAGATATTCTTTTCCATTCTACTTTCTAGCAGATACTCATTATTCTAAAGTAAAGTAATTGACTTTTTTTTTTTTTTTTTTTTTTTTTTTTTTTTTTTTTTTTTTTTTTTGAGATAGAGTCTCACTCTGTCACCCAGGCTGGAGTGCAGTGGCACAATCTTGGCTCACTGCAACCTGCACCGCCTGGGTTCAAGCAATTCTCCTGTCTCAGCCCCCCAAATAACAGGACTACAGGTGCACACACCACACCTGGCTACTTTTTTGTAGTTTTAGTAGAGATGGGGTTTCACCACGTTGGCCTGGCTGTCTCAATCTCCTGACCTCATGTGATCCACCTGCCTCAGCCTCCCAAAGTGCTGGGATTACAGGCATGAGCCACTGCATCAGCCAAGTAATTGACTTTTAATTATTGTGATTAGTTTTATTATTGCTTGGATTATTTTTATTTGAATTTTTAGGTTTATAATTATATCAATCACACATAATTCTAAGTTTGTTTCCTTCTTGTTTCTCTTTTTATTATCTTGTTCAATTGCAATGGGTAGCAAATCCAAAATAAATATCAAATAGTAATGGTGACTTCAATTCCAGATTGTACTACAGAAATTCACCAATATAATAAAGCAAGCAAACAAAATGAAAGCTATAAAGTTTGGAAACAAACATGTAAAAGTATTATTGTTCATATATGACATGATTGTTTATGTAAAAAATTGAAAGATCTACAAATTATAAGAATACATTTATCTTGTAAGGTCAGTGGATAGAAGGTTGATATAGAAAATCAATTTTATTTATATGTACTCCACAACTAGAAAATAAAAAAAAGTAATGCTTTTTATAACAGCACTGGAATTTTCTGTGTTTGGATATAAAAGTAATAAAAGTAATACAATATCTCTTCCTTAAAAATAATAAAATACAGACTGGGTGCAGCATTTCATGACTGTAATTCCAGCACTTTGGGAGGCTGAGGTGGGAGTATCACTTGAGGTCAGAATTTTGAGACCAGCCTGGGCAACATAGCCAGAGCTCATCTCTAAATAAATAAATAAATAAATAACTATATATATATATATAAAGTTATATATATATAATATATATAAAGTTAGCTGGGAGTGGTGGCTTATAACTGTATTCCTAGCTACAGGTAGGCTTAGGCAAGATAATCACTTGAGCCCAGGAGATTGTGACTGCAGAGAGCTATGATTGTGCCCCTTCAGTCCAGCCTAGGTGACAGAGTGACACCTTGTCTCAAAAAAGAGAAGATAAAATATGGCCAAGAAAAATGTCTAAAATACCCTTTTAAATCAAATGGAAGAAATCACATGTTTATTGATTACAAGCTCAATAAACTTGCAATCTTGATGCCTCTTCCTGAACACTTGATGCCGGTTCCTGAAAAACACCATTCATTAAAAAAAAAAAAAAGAAAAGAAAAGACAGGTCACAGACCAAGAGACGATATTTTCAATACAAATCTTGAAAAAGGATCTGCATCCAGAATATATAAAGAACTTCTACAAATAAGTAAAGACAAAAATGGTGATCAATTTAAAAAATAGGAAAAAGACTTGGACAGACATTTTACAAAAGAGAATATCTCAATGAACAAAAGGCAACAGCATAGTCATCACAGAATGCATATTTAAACTCTAATCATATACTTGCATATCCCCACCAGAATGGCTAAAATTAAAAAGACTGACACTGCTAAGTGTTGATGAAGATGTGGAACAATTGGAACTTGATTTGCTACTGTAAATGTATGTTGGCATATCTACTTTGGAAAATTATTGCAGTATACAGTAACATTAAGTACACCCATATTTCTATAGCCCAGCAATTCTTCTTTTGCATAGATATTTAACACAGTGGAATAGTCATGTCAACCAAAAGACAAATACAAGAATGCTTACAGTAGCTTTATTCATAATAGCAAAAAACTGGAAGAAACTCAAATGTCATATAAATTGTGATAATATTTACACAATGAAATGAAATAAGCAAAATACTGCTATATGCAATAACAAAAATGAATATCACAGACATCATATTGGGCAGCAAATGCTAGTTACAAAAGAACACAAATACATATTATGAAGCTCAAAAATAAGAAAAACAGATCAATGCTGAGAAATGTGAAAAAAGTGAATTTTTCACACAACTTTAGGATTAAGAAGGAATAATCAACTGGGAGGGAGCACAGAAAAGCCTTTTGAGACGGTAGAAATGTTTTGTATCTTGATCTGGGTGGTTCCATATCTTACATATTTATTTGTTATGGGCTGAATTGTGCCCCTCCCCCAATTTATATGTTGAAATCCCAACTCCCAGTACTAAAGAATGTGACCATGTTGGAATACAAGGTCTTTAAAGAGGTGATTAAGTTAAAAGAGGCCTTTAGAATACGGCTGTAGTCCAACATGACTGACATCTTATAAGAAGAAGGGGAAGCCGGGCACAGTTGCATGTACCTATAAACCCAGCTATTTCAGAACCTGGGGCAGGAGGACTGCTGGAGTCCATCAAACCTGGGCAACACAGCAAGAGCCCATTTCAAAAAAAAGGAGAGGAGAGAAGACATCAGGGGTACAGCACACACCCAAAGGAAAGACCCTGTGAAGAGGCAGCAAGAAGTTGGTCATCTGCAGACTGAGGAGACAGGCCTCAGGAATCCAAGGTGCCCACCCTGTCGACACCTTGTTCTTGGACCTCCAGCCTCCAGAACCGTGAGAAAACAAATGTATATTGTTTAAGTCTCACAGTCTGTGATGTTTTGTTATTTTGGCCTGGTATAGTTTGGATCTGTGTCTCCTCCCAAATTTCATGTCAAATTGTAATCCCCAGTGTTGGAGGAGGGGCCTGGTAGGAAGTGATTGGATCATGGGGAAGATTTCCCCCTTGCTGTTCTCGTGATAGTGAGTGAGTTCTCACAAGATCTGGTTGTTTCCCTCTTCGCTCGCTTCTTCCTGCTCCAGACATGTAGGACATGCTTGCTTCCCCTTTGCTTTCCGCTATGATTATAAGTTTCTTGAGGCCTCCCCAGTTATGCTTCTTGTACAGCCAGTGGAACTGTGAGCCAATTAGACCTCTTTCCTTTATAAATTACTCATTTCAGGTATTTCCTTTTTTGTTGTTGTTTTGTTTTGTTTTGAGACAGGGTCTCACTCTGTTGCTCAGACTAGAGTGCAGTGGTGTGATCTCACTCTGTCTCGCTCTGTCGCCCAGACTGGAATGCATTGGCGCAATCCCCACTCACTGCAACCTCCACCTTCCGGGTTCAAGCAATTCTCCTGCCTGTAGCTGGGACCACAGGCATGCACCACCACGCCTGGCTAATTTTTGTATTTTTAGTAGAGACAGGATTTCACCATGTTGGCCAGG
This sequence comes from Piliocolobus tephrosceles, assembly GCF_002776525.5. Lineage (NCBI taxonomy): Eukaryota > Metazoa > Chordata > Mammalia > Primates > Cercopithecidae > Piliocolobus > Piliocolobus tephrosceles. The sequence goes on from NC_045434.1 coordinate 153,940,828, forward strand.
CTGGTCTTGAACTCCTGACCTCAAATGATCTACTTGCCTCAGCCTCCCAAACTTCTGGGATTACAAGTGTGAGCCACCACTCCCGGCCTTCAAGTATTTCTTTATAGCCATATGCGAACAGACTAATACACAGCCCTAGCAAACTAATACAGTATTCATATGTAAAAATTCATCAATGTGTGCTCCTATGATTTGTGTACTTTAGTGTATGTAAGTTATATAGCAACCAATTAATTGTTTTATTCTAGCAAACAGCTCAAATCACTCCTAACACATCTATTCTACTCCTCATCACAAACCTGTGTCATAGTTTATTCATCATTTTCTGCATGGCCCATTACTATTTCTGATTGTATTTTAACTCTACCTTAGCTTTTTCAGCTGTAGCATTTTGCTTTATTTTTCTAAAGATAAGAAGAGAAATGGTGGGAGAGTGTAGAATTGGTACAATCTTGTTATTTTGAGCACTTCAGTGAGCTCTAAATTAGGGTCTGTCTTCTAGATCTACTGATAATTGTTTGAACAACTTTGGATGCTTCTACTTCTGGTTTCCCTCATGGAAAATGGTGATAATTATAATTAGCCAGATCTCCAAGGTTGTAAATATTACTAAGATAGCATCTTAAAATTGGTCCTATACAAATATGGAAGACATCATTCTTCCCAGTTCAGTAATAAATATGGCTTAATCTAACATTATCTCTCCACCCTCGTTGTGTTCCTATCTCAAGTCACTGTAGGTCTCCAAAGCAACATGCTGGACACACAAAGGTGTGTGCCAACTCTTCAGCCAGATATATGGTCTTTAGGAGTTACTGCTTCCTGATTTTACCCCTTGCTCATTTAGACTTTTCCTTTTTGTCTATCTGGAGAACACCTACTCATATTTTAAACCTTATCTGGATCTCTAAAGATTTATCTGAACTCTTTCCTCTCCTCTAATATAAAATAAACCACTCTTTTCTTGTTCCTACTTTCAATACCAATGTTGCTTCATGTGGAAATATAAGGATGACTACTAGTACTGCTAACCATAGCTGCCCTTTAATGTTACCATGTCCCAGGCACTGATCTAAGTTATATATATATATATATATACTTGAAATCCTAACAGCAATCATACAATGTTCATACTATGAAAACAAGAGGCATAAATTGTTTAAATGCATTCCTTAAAGTCACACGGGAAGTAAACAGCAAAGTCAGGCTTTGGACAAATTCTGTCTGGCTCTAGCATCTATTCTCTTAACCTCTGTGCAATTCTACCTGTCCCGTTATTGTGCTTCTGGCTTTTTAACCCCCTTTCCTTTTCTAGACTTTTATGTTCTTCAGGGCAGAAACATTCTCTGATGTATCTAGTGTCCTGCACATATTAGGTGCTCAATAAACATTTGGTGAATGGGTAAATGGTATATTATTCAAGAGAGACACCTTCACTCATACTGAAAACGTGCCTTCAAATTTGTATTAAATAGTCTGAGGAATCTAGAATTTCAAGGAATTCTGAAACAAGTTTCTTAGAAGAGTACATACATACCCTTTTGTAGTGAATATTCACTTCCAACTACTCTGAGAAAACATTTGAATTTTTATTTGGCTTTCTTTAAGTAAAGTTCATTTGCAAAGATAATCAAGGGGGCAAGTATTGCCTACCTCACAGTAAGTACTGTGAAGATTAAATGAAGTAAAACATGTAATATATTCAGAGCAGTGCCTGGTACATAGAAAAACTGAAGGAATATCACTGTTACTGTTATTAGAATCAAAGACAGAAGAGAGTAACTGGTAAGTGCATGGACTTTGATATCACACTGATTGGATTCAAAGCCTAGCTCGGGTTTATTAGTTATGTGATCTTGGGTAAGTTACTAATCTTCTCTGGGCCAATGTTTCTCCAGTGTGTAAAACAGAATAATAATAGTATGTGTCTCGAATGGTTTAGGTGAAGACAAAATGTTCTAAGTGATATATATGAGTTTATTTAGAACATTTAATCCTCACCACAAGTATTTGAGATGCATACTATACCTATTTTGCTTCTGTTATATATTAATATATTTCATCTGTCTACTTGTCTATCTGTCTCACTTCAAAAGTGCCCATCACTTAGCATGTATGTGTTTAGTGTTATTATTATGCCATATTATTTATGACACCTGACAAATAATACATTTAGTACCTGTTGACTACATTAATTTGAAAGTCTAGGATGATTTCTAGATTTTCATATTGGGCCTCTGGATGGCCAGCAGTTTAAAAGAGGTAATACAAAAGGAGGAATACCATGGGATCACAACTTGGTGGTACCACTTTAGGAGTGAACTGGTCTGTCTCAACGATTATATTACAAGGGGAAAGATCTGAACTTGGTGGTAAGTTACACACCACAAAGTACAAGGTCCCACATTGATGAGTCGGGGAACAAAAGATAATCTAAAATAACTAGATCTTAGAGTACTCTATGAGAGTTTGCTAGATATGGGCTTAAAAAGATAGGCTTTATTTATAGGCAATCAGACGATACTGCCAAACTCTATTCAGGACAGAGAAAAACAGATAAGTGTTTTGTAAATGACCACATTTTGAAAACTGTTTGAAAATTGACTATATTATCTATCATAAGAAACCAGAAGGCTGGGCACGGTGGCTCACTCCTGTAATCCCAGCACTTTGGGAGGCCGAGGCAGGTGGATCACCTGAGGTTGGGAGTTCAAGACCAACCTGACCAACATGGAGAAACCCCGTCTCTACTAAAAATACAAAAATTAGCCAGGTCTGGTGGCGCATGCCTGTAATCCCAGCTACTTGGGAGGCTGAGGCAGGAGAATTGCTTGAACCCAAGAGGCAGAGATTGTGGTGAGCCGAGATCATGCCATTGCACTCCAGCCTGGGCAAAAAGAGTGAAACTCCGTCTCAACAAAAAAAAAAAAAAAAGAGAAACCAGAGATTGGAGGCCTGATTGTGAAGTCTTCAATAGTCTAAATTGGAGATATTATAGGGGTCTAGACTTGCAGATCAGTGAGGATGGAGAAGAGATGCTAGCTCACTGTGAATAAGGGAGGTAGAGACTGGTCAAAATAATTGGAAGTGTAGGTAATGAATCTAGGATGGCCTTGAGATATGTAAGTCGGGTGGCCAGTTGGAGAGTCAGGAAAACTCTGAGATAGGGAAGGCCTCTGGTTGATTTGGAGATGCGTGTGGTTTGTCTAGGCAGAGAAGTCTAGGAAGCAGTTGTTTATATGAGTCTAAAGTTCAGACAAGGGGTCAGGGCTGTAGATAAAGATTTGCCCACAGACCCTATGAAAAGAAGAGTTGAAGGAGAGAATACTTCAAAATACAGTATTGACTCTCAGGGAGTTGGTAGAGGAAACGGAGCCAGCAAAAGAGAGAGAAGGAGATATTAAGAGAAGTAGGAGGGGAACTGAAAGAAAAAAAGTTACTGAAGCTGAGGAGGTGAGGAGAGATTTTTCCGGAGGGAAGGTTACATTTCAGAGACCTCCAGTAGGATAAGCACCAAGGTCACTTCATGAGCTTCATCAGAGCAGTCAGTAGAATGCTGGGTGTGGAATCTAGATTGTCTGCAGATGGCCACAGAGGGAATGGGAAGTGAGATTATAAAGCCAGCAAATAGGAACTATTGTTCCTAGAAGTCTTTTTTTGTTTTGTTTTGCTTTGTTTTGAGATGGAGTTTCACTCTTGTTACCCAAGCTGGAGTGCAATGGTGCTATCTTGGCTCACCGCAACCTCCACCTCCTGGGTTCAAGCGATTCTCCTTCCTCAGCCTCCCAAGTAGCTGAGATTACAGGCGCCCGCCACCACACCCAGCTAATTTTTTGTATTTTTAGTAAAGACGGTTTCACCATGTTGGCCAGGTTGGTCTTGAACTCCAGACCTCAGGTGAGCCAGCCGCCTTGGCTTCCCAAAGTGCTGGGATTACAGGCGTGAGCCACTGTGCCTGGCCCCCAGAAGTCTTATGGTAAAGGAAAGAAGTCCATGAAGGCAATGGGTTAAGGAGCTGTAGAGTTAAGGGAAAGATCTTTTTTAGGATGAGGAACGCTCGAGAGTAAGATTGAGGAAAGGTATGAAAAAAGATCTCTGAAGATATCATAGAAGGTGGCAGGAGGTAATTAATAACAACAGCTAACCATTACTACATTCGTGCCATGTGCTAAGCACGCTCTGTAGTGAGTAGTTTTCACTCGCTGACTCATTTAATCCTTACTATCATCCTGGAGGCAGGGACTATTGCTATTGTCTTCATTTGTCACAGGGGGAAACCGAGGTACAGACAGGCTTGGTAACTTGCTCAAGGTTACACAGCCAGTACCGTAAATTGCAGAGCCAGAAGTTCAAACTCAGGCAGTCTGGTTGCAGAGTATATGCTCTTCACCTTTAAGCTGTACTGACCAGTTCTCTAAAATTGGTCTAAGAGCTTTGTCCAAGAAGTGGCTCATTGCTTCCTTGGAGACAAGGCAGAGAAGATACTTGTCAGTTTGAAAGCTGAGAATGTTTATACTTAATGGCCCCCACCTCTCCTTGTCCCATAAAATAGAACATCTATTGAGAGAGAAAGATGAAGAAGTATGAAAGCTTAGAAGCCAAGACCTGGAAGAGCCACTGGGATTCTACTAGAATTAAATAAAGAGACTTCTGAGTAAAACAGAGTCCTTTGACCTTAAAAAATGTATAATACACTGAAGTGGATATGACAAGTGCCCAAATAACTATAATCTGGGGCAATATGTGTGAAGGGACATAATAGACATAGAAAGTTAGTTGTATGAGGGTTCACCAAGGGAGACACTGTGTCAGGTTATGAGGTAGAAGGATCAAAAGCATCTCAAAGTATGTGTAATATTTGAAAGACAGAGTTTCAATAAGCAATCCAGAAGTCTTAATATTTTTCCAACAGACAGCTTACTAAGAGCAGGTTTCAATGAGAATATTGTTGATAGCAATTACAGGAAACTGGAGTTGAGGGGAATGTGGCACAGAGGAGAAAGAGTCTCTGACCAGGGCAGGATGAGAGGGCAGGGGTTGAGGGCATTGAACCTCACTTTTCTGACTAAATAACAGTATCCACCTCCAAGATTACCCCTTTCCTCCTCTACCTCCTCTAGTTTATCCTTGCTATTGAGTGCTTAGCAAATGCCTGACATTTTGCTAAGCTCTTTATTTTTTCCATCTATCTATCTATCTATCTATCTATCTATCTATCTATCTATCTATC
>NC_045434.1:153946067-153952589 GCF_002776525.5 Piliocolobus tephrosceles
ATCTATCTATCTATCTATCTATCTATCTATCTATCTATCTATCTATCTATCTATCTATCTATTGATATGAAGTCTTGCTCTGTCACCCAGGCTGGAATGCATTAGCGTGATCCCCGCTCACTGCAACCTCCACCTTCCGGGTTCAAGCAAGTCTCCTGCCTCAGCCTCCTGAGTAGCTGGGACTACAGGTGTGTACCACCACGCCTGGCTAATTTTTGTATTTTTAGTAGAAATGGGGTTTCACTATGTTGGCCAGGCTGATCTCGAATTCCTGACCTCAGGTGATCCACCCGCCTTGGCCTCCCAAAGTGCTGGGATTACAGGCGTGAGCCACCACGCCCAGCCAACTCTTTATATATTGAATGTATTTGATCCTCATCACAGATTTTGTGAAGATAACATCATCTCCATTTCACAGGTGACTTAGCTGAGGCTCTGAGAGGTTAAGTTACTTTCCTGAAGTCTCAGAGCTAGATGATAGTTAAGCCAGAATTCCGCCAACATCTGTTTGATCCTAAATTCTTGCTTCTCATACTGCCTCTCATAATTGAGTAACAGCACCTGGCATATAGGAGATGTCCAATAAATTTATAATGGACATTAATAATAACTAATGGATATATGTCAAACAACATGTGGTACTTGGTGGGGGTTATTAAAATGTTTAAAGTGGACAGAACCCTGTTCTGCATATGCACCCCAGAACTTAAAGTAAAATAATAATAACAACAATAATAATAATTTTAAAATTGAACAGAAATCAAGGTACCCTTGTGGGATTGGGAGAAAAGGAAAAAACTCACTGTTTTCTCTCTTTAGTGAATACTTACTTATATTAAACTTACTATGTGTCAGGCACTGTTTTAAACACTTTATACAAATAAACCCTCTTAATATTCATTACAATCTCATTTACAGATGAGAAAACTGAGGTACAAAACAATTAACCTAACTGGCCCATGCACACAGCTAGTAAGTGGCAAAGTCAGGTGATCTGGCTCTGGAGCCCATGCTCCGAACCATGCTGTCTCTGTAAGGGTCAAATGGAGCCAAGCATGGAGGACCTTGTGCATCAAGCTAAGGAGAGCACTCTTTGTCCTTTGCTTTCTCCAGTCTGAGGTCTCTTCTATGCCTCTTACAGCAGTCATTCTTTTTTTTTTTTTTTTTTTTTTTTGAGATGGAGTTTCACTCTTGTTGCCCATGCTGGAGTGCAATGGCGCCATCTCGGCTAACCACAACCTCTGCCTCCCAGGTTCAAGTGATTCTCCTACCTCAGGCTCCCGAGTAGCTGAGATTCCAGACATGCGCCACCATGCCCGGCAATTTTGTATTTTTAGTAGAGATGGGGTTTCACCATTTTGGCCAGGCTGGTCTCAAACTCCCGATCTCAAGTGATCTGCCTGCCTCAGCCTCCCAAAGTGCTGGGATTACAGGCGTGAGCCACTGCAGTCATTCTTTAAGACTTAACCTCTCAGCTAATAGAGTCATTGTATCACCAATACCGTTTCAACTACATGAGATTATAAACTTTGTGAGAGTAAAAGATATCTGTCATTTTTGCATTTGTGTCCCAGCACTTGCCAGATACCTGGCATATGGTCAACACATAATAAATATTTATGGAATAAATGGAAGAAAGCTTCATCAAATCATTCATGCTTCAGGTATCAGATAGGACATATGTTCAAGCCCATTTATTTTGCTGTAAAGGAATAAATGAGACTGGGTAATTTATTTTCATTGATTTATATTTAGTGTTATTCTTTTTAATGTAACTATTATTTTAAGTTCAGGGGGTACCTGTGCAGGTTTGTTACATAGGTATACTCATGTTATGGGGGTTTGTTGTACAGATTATTTCATCACCCAGGCATGAAGCATAGTACCTATTAGTTATTTTTCCTGATCCTCTCCCTCCTCCCACCCTCCACCTCTGATAGGCCCCAGTGTGTGTTGTTCCTCTCCATGTGTCCATGTGTTCTCATCATTTAGCTCCCACTCGTAAGTGAGAATATGCAGTATTTATTTGGTTTTCTGTTCCTGCATTAATTTGCAAAGGATAATGGCCACTAGGTCCATCCATGTTCCCGCAAAGGATACGATCTTGTTCTTTGTTACGACTGCATAGTATTCCATGGTGTATATGCACCACATTTTATCTAGTCTGCCATTGATGGGCATTTGGGTTGATTCCATGTCTTTGCTATTGTGAATAGTGCTACAATGAACATACATGTGCATGTGTCTTTATGATAGAATGATTATATTCCTTTGGGCATATACCCAGTAATGGGATTACTGAGTCAAATGGAAGTTCTATCTTTAGGTGTTTGATGAATCACCACACTATCTTCCACGATGGCTGAACTAATTTACATTCCCACCAACAGGGTAAAAACACTCCTTTTTCTCTGCAACCTCTCCAGCATCTGTTTTTTGTTGTTGTTGTTGTTGTTTTGTTGTTGTTGTTGTTGTTTGGCTTTTTAGTAACAGCCATTCTGACTGGTGTGAGATGGTATCTCATTGTAGTTTTTATTTTCACTTCCCTAATGACCAGTGATGTTGAGCTTCTTTTCATATGCTTGCTGGCCGCACGTATGTCTCCTTTTGAAAATTGTTCATATCCTTTGCCCACTTTTTTAACGAGGTTGTTTGTTTCCTTTCTTGTAAATTTGTTTAAGTTCCTTACAGATGATGAATAGTAGACCTTTGTGAGATACATAGTTTGCAAAAATTTCCTCCCATTCTGTAGGTAGATTGGGTAATTTATAAAGAAAAAAGGTTTATTTGGCTCATAATTCTGCCGGCTGGAAGATTGGGCATCTGGTGGCAGCCCCAGACTGTTTCCACTTATGGGGGAAGGCAAAAGAGTGTTGGCATCTACAGAGATCGTATGGTGAGTGAGGAAGTAACACCCAGGTCTCCTGGGAACTAACATAGTGAGAATTCACTCACCACCCGCTCCCAGGAAGGGCATTAATCTACTCATGAGGAATCCACCTCCATGACCCTAACACCTCCCATTAGGCCTCACCTCCAGCCTTGGGGATCAGATTTCCATGTGAGATTTGGAAGGGTCAGATAAGCCAAACTACAGCAATATATAACAGAAATAGGAAAATGTTTGCCCTCATACATTGTTGTCTTAAAATGAATAGTATTCATAAAACAACTCAAACTCTTGGGCAAAGAGGGTCTTCACTGGGGATTCATATCATAACAACAAAATAAATAAACAAAAATATTACAAGACTCAATTTGCAGATTACCTAAGACAAAATTAATTTTATGTACTACATGTCTTTTGCTACTGTATATTAAGAATGCTCTCAAAACACTCTAGAATTATGGTTAACAATTACTCTCACGAGTCATTTGACTTGAAAATTGATCTTCAAATTGGAAAAGCCTTTAGCAGCAAATACCAGCAAAGACAGATTGTAAAAATTTAAGGCTTAATGGGAGGGAGTTTGCTCTGAGTGGGTGTTAGGTACTGAGGAAGAGAACAGAGTTGAACATATGAACAGAGGAGCAGGCAAAAAGCGTTAAAACAATGCCTGTCTCAAGATTGGCAGGAAAGGGGGCTTCTGCATGAGTGTCTCCAGAGAGCTAATGGGGAAAGCAGGAGTGAGGCACCGGGAATGCTAAACACTTGATTTCTACTCACTTCTACAGCTCTGCAGCTTTCTTTCTTGGGTTTCTTTCTTTTGGTGGGTTCAAGGGGCGCAGCTGGCATAAAGGAGATAAGAATGAAGGCTCTGATGTAGGCTTTCCAATGTAGGCTCCATGAGGACAAGGCCTTTGTTGGGCTCACTGCTCTTCCCCAGCATCTAGATCAGTTCCTGGCTCAATAAATATTTGGTGATTGGATGAATATCAATCCAAACACCAACAAGTAGTGTGTTGCATCTACTTTAAAATCTCAGCTTTCCAGTTTGCTAGCAATGTGGCCAAGGGAATATTCCTTAACTTCTCTGAAACAGTTTTCTTCTTTTTAAAATGATTAAAATAGTACCTACCTTACAGGATTGTTGTACGGATTAATGGAGATAACATAGGTAAAGCATTTAGAAGAGTGCTTGGTACGTAGAACGTAGTAAACATAAGTTCTCATTTTGCTATTGCTATAATTATTGGCATTATTCATAGGAGCTATTAACTGCCACTGTATTTGATGTTTGAGGAATGATGTCCTCCCTCACTCCCAGCCATTCCAGTTTCTTTTCACTAATGCAAAGTAGGAGAGGTCCTTGATTTTCATGTATATTATCCTCATGCAACCTTTGCTTTTCCATGTTACATATAGGCATCCTAAGCTGTTTTTATGGTACATTGTCCTTCATGCTGAGCTACATAGTGATGATTTTGAGCTAATCTGCAAAGGAGATAAAGATTGGGTTTTGGCTTGAGTCTGCGTCTATTCTTACCACATCTAGGCTAAGGTTGAGGTTAAGCCTCAGCTTCCCTTCCTGCCATTGGCCATGTATGGGAGGTCTCCCCAACCCCCTGCATAGCCAGGGACTGGAACTTGTTCATTCATCACTATTCATTAAAAAAAATTGTGTGCTGAGTCTGCCACGGTGCTGGGTGTTGTCTGCATATCACAGGAACCACTGTCCAGGGTAGATGTTTCTTGGCCTTCCTGGGTTTTCCACCTATTGCCACTCTGCACAGAGAGAAGCAGATGTCGAGGAACTTATAAGCATGACAAAGTTCAGGGGGAGATGGGGAAGAAGAGCTATCATGACATGAAGGAGCAGTCAGCTCAGCCCCTGTTTGGCTCATGCTATGAAAACTGGCAAAAAGAAAAAACCCTTTTTCCCACCTCTGCGCCAGGAACCCAGCACAGGTGATCTCAAATTCTTAAACACTGAAGGCTTCCCAGCTCTCTGCTGCAGCTTCCTTCGAGCCTGAGAAACAGGGGGCTGGCTGGCTACTTCACACTGTTGATTGCCTCCCACTAGAGGCCTCTGGAAACCTGTAAAGTTTCTTACCTGCCCTTCCAGGTTGCCTGGGTTCAAAGAGGCAATTTTGTAAGAGAGACTATAATTAGGGGTTTTATAGTTTGTTTTTTGTTTTGCTCTCTGGGAACAGAATCCTCCTCCCCTATAACATGCCATATTTGTTGAGTATTCACTTTGTGTCAGGCACTGTGCTAGGCACTTTTTATTTCGTTTAATGATCACAACCCATAAGACTGGTATTATTTATTCTTTGTAAGGAACGAGAAAAGTAATTTCCCCACATTTATTTACACAGCTAGCAAGACATAAAGCTGTGACTGAATAAGCCTAATGATTGAAATATCTGTGGAATGTAAAAGAAAAGGTGAAATGAAGATCTACAGAGGAGGTGGAGATGCAAAATGGGAGGGGGACGTGGGGTATTTATTAAGCAATTGAAGATCAGGTTGAAGTATTGGTTTTTTGAATAGCTCCTACCCACAGTTACTGTGTAAAAGGAGGCATTAAGAAAGGTCTTGTATTTCCATACAAAATAAGACAATGGGGTCCACAGAAAAAGAAGGGAGGGGTGGTTTTGTATGGGGGAAAAAGCATTTTAAAAGAAGTTGTGTGTGTGTGTGTGTGTGTGTGTGTGTGTGTATGTATGTGTGTATGTGTGTGTGTGTGTGTGGTGAAAAGTGACACTGAATAATAGAGTGTGAACCCACAGTGCTTGCTACATTCACAGGCACCAATTACAAGAAAATACCAACAACCATGGAGCCGTAGGGATGCCATTTATGGATAAAAGCTATTTATGAGAATGAGAAGACTCAGAGTGGGATTATTCCTCTTGTTAGGTCCCTCTGGGAAGTAAATTAGGTGTTTAAGGAGATGTATTCAATTCTTTTAGATCTCTACATTACATTTACTGCAATGCCAATAATAATATGCTGCTTGTGGCTTCCAAAGGAGGCTTTCTCAACTCCAGAATCTGAGCCCTCCTCCGCTGTGCTGGGACTGTGAGGCACACAAAGGCTCAGATCACTCTCTCCTTGTGTTGAAGGAATTTACAAGCCAGTTGGGGTAACAACACATGATACATGTGCAAAATGCAGCCTAGTGTATAGGTGCCAAGTAGGAATATAGTCAGTCAATTATATATAGGAATTGGGGGTGGGGGAAGAGTCATATTTACCTTCAGTTAGATATCCATTTATCCACTCATTCATTCATGCATTCATGCATTCATTCATCTATTCAATACATATGCATGGAACATCATTATGACCTTCCATATCTCAAACACTTTGAATAAAATGATGAATAAACCAGAATACCTAATTTAAAGTCTAGTGGAATGGAGTTGAAATGATCAGTTTTTATTGACAGAGTTGGACTTGTCCTTGGATCATTTCTGTCTCTGGGATAATCTACCTAATGACAATGACTCAAAACAAACTTTTCCTTGGCGGTTGGAAGTTTTGAAAACAGATGTTTCTATGCTAAAAACCACTGAGTATTGTGGAAGTTCAATACTAGATGTTGCCTTATTTTTTTTTTTTTTTTTTTTTTTTTT
>NC_045434.1:153952689-154075659 GCF_002776525.5 Piliocolobus tephrosceles
GCTTGAGCCACCGCGCCCGGCCGATGTTGCCTTATTAACACACTTGTCAAGTAAAGTTAACCACCTAGACTTCTCCTAACATACGCTTAAAGAGTAATCACAATATGATAAAAATTTTAGAGCTGAGCAATAACTAATCAGTCATCAGTTTTACTAGTTTTTAAACACAAAATTATTGATTTGCCTTAAAGTTTCCTAAATATAATAATAATAAATATTCATTTCTTACAAGAATACCATGAAGTAGTGCTATTATTCCCATTTTACGGAAGAGAAAACTCTTCTGTAAAGAGTGAAGCTTTTACAGAAGCATCAGAGTTGGTCTGTGAAGCCTCAGAGTTGGTAAGTAACTATGTAATGACCTGTTGATTCGAAATAAGGGGCAGAGCTGGGATCTGGGGTCCAACCTAGATCCAGCTGACTCTAACTGTCATGCTCTTTTCTATTCACCTGTGTTGTCCACTTGGGAAATAAAGATTCACAGTTGCTTTTAATGTTTAAAAAGATGTGATAGAAATTATGTTTTTTAAAGCAACCCATGGTGATGAATACTACAGGTGTCTACTCCCACTCAGTTGGGCATTACTGGTAATCTCATGACAGAAGTACTGATTAGCAATTAGAAATATCCCTTTTTAATTAAAATAAGTATTTAATAAGTGCTCTTTTAAAGCAGGGGATCATCTTGGTGGAGAACCAGCATCTCATTTCCAGATGAGAAAACTGAAACCTAAGGTGTTATGCTAGTTACTCTGCAGAGATGCATTTCGGAGCAGAGGGGGTGGAGTGTATTGTAGCAGCTCATTAAAAACTAAGTCAAGGAGTTCACTAATCTGAATAAATCAGTTCTACCACTCCAGACATTTTTGGTGGATCAGACATTTTTTCAGTTTATATTTGAAGTGGACGGGGGCCAGGCGTGGTGGCTCACACCTGTAATCCCAGCACTTTGGGAGCAGAGGTGGGTGGATCACCTGAGGTCAGGAGTTCAAGACCAGCCTGGCCAACATGGCAAAACCCTATCTCTACTAAAAATACAAAAATTAGCTAGATGTGGTGGTTGGCACCTGTAATCCCAGCTACTCAGGAGGCTGAGGCAGGAGAATTGCTTGAGCTCAGGAGGCAGAGGTTGCAGTGAGCCGATATCGTGCCACTGCACTGCAGACTAGGTGACAGAAAAAGACTCTGTCTCAAAAACAAACAAACAAAACACCATTTTTTCTCTACCCTCTTATGGATAGTACTTGGGGGTCTGTGGACTAAACTGACAAAAGACAGATTGGCAAGGCAAAAGACAAATTTTTGTTCACATATAGCAAATGTATGTGGGCATCCATAACTACTCAAGGAAGCAGTTGTTAATAGAACTTGGAGCATATATACTATCTCAATAGGAGAAGAAGGATATTCATGGGAAAACAAATGACTTTTAGGAGAGATAAATGGGCCTTTAGGAGTGTTGGGCTCAGAACATGATACCCCAAGGTATGGCACCTTGGCATGCTGAGTACTTTGAACTGAAGGACATTGGAAGGACAACAATTCTGTCTATTTCATCCTTTCTGATAGTACCTGGTGTTCGCCAAAGCAGAGGTAATTAATTACTATTCAGTGAATAACAATTAGAATGGGGTTCCTTTAGGGCAGGTGCAAGTACCTTGACATCTTGGTATCCTCGAGTGCTTAAGAAAGAAAGCCTGGAACATGTTAAAGGCTCAATAAGTGACTTGGATAAAGAGTTGAATGAGAGAATAGATAAACAGCAACCACAGTCATGCATTGCTTAATGATGGGAATACCTTCTGAAAATGTGTTGTTAGGTGATTTGTCATTGTGCAAATGTCATAGAAGGCATTTACATAAACCTATGTAGTATAACCTACTACAGACCTAGACTATACCGTGTAGCCAATTGCTCCTCAACTACAAACCTGTCTGGCATGTTACTGTACTGAAGACTATAGACAACTGTAATGCAATAGTAAGTATTCTGTGTATCTAAACATATCTATAGAAAAGGTATTGCAAGAATATGGTATTATAACCTTATAGGACTATTGTCACATACACGGTATGTGGTTGTTGACTGAAACATCCTTAGCGACACATGATTGTATATCCTCAGAACTGTTAAGAACTATTAGATGTTGAAGAGATGGAGTTTTGTATGCATAAAGTTTGGTGCTTGTCCTTGACAAGTGTCTGTTCCACTTGGAGACTAGAAATGAATGCCTCTATTAAGTGTAACCTGCATGACATCTTCTATAAGGGCAATGAAAATTCAGGAACAGAGTAGAGGAGGAGAGAAGACTGGGAAAAATAGTCTCTTGGCATGAAGAGGGTGTGTAAGGATGGGAGGGACAAGAAACCAGGTGTGTGAATGGTGGTGGTAGAAACTGCGAGTATGGGGAGCAGGGTGGGGTATTTACCAAACCAAGGGTCTATTGAGTAAGGTGAGTTGTATTGACCAAGTGGCCAGTTTATGAAACATGGAAAAACCAGGTCCAGAAATTTAGACTTGATAGAGCAGGAAATCTCTATCAGGAGTCCTGCCCTTCTTTTTATGGAAGTTAAGTATAACTATAAATATATGATTTCTCACAAAGAGACAACAAACATTGTAACTTAGTATGTGTACCCTCTAAACCACCTAAGATCTCTTTAGACTTTTGAAATACAAACTGTGGGCTTGCTTTCACATTCACTTATTCATTCCACAAAAGATTATGGGGCACCTCCTAGAGCTAGCATTTTGTTAGGCACCATGGGGGGTACAAAGAACAACAACAAAAAAAACTTGGTCCCTATTCCCCAGGAGTTTACAGCTCAGTGGTGGAGACAAACCTGTACATAAATCCTTACAATAGGAAGTAAAAATGTAAACACAGGATTGTAGGGACTCAGTTCCCAGAGATACTGCATGGAGGTGGTGTGGAAAATTAGATTTTTTTTTAGACTAATTGGTTTTGGATCAGGTTTAAAACTGATGGAGTAGAACATGTTCTCTTTAAGGCAATAACCAGGATTAAGGCTGTGGAAGCACATGCGCTGGAGTAACGAACAGTGGTCTGATTGGGCTGGAGCGCCAGGTTCCTCAAGGGGCGCCGTGGGGAATTTAGCTGGTTCTGTGCCCAATAACGAGGCTGGGAACCTGGTAGAAAGAATTCGATCTGAGACTTTATTTCGCATCTCTGTGTTTTGACTGAGGCATCTATTGGGCCCTTTAAAAAAATTCTCCTCCTCTTTCCCAAAGAGAGTTCTAGCAGTTGGGGGTGGGGTGGGGACCGTTTCCTAAAGTCAACGCGTAAGTTAAAGGTCTGCAAGGCGGTCCACCGGTGATTTAAATCTCGCACTTCGGAAACCAGAAAAGGAAACCTGTGAGAAGCTGGGCAGGGGGAACCCGCTTCACACCAACAGCAACCCCCAAATGGCACCAGTCCCTGGAGGGACAGGTTGCAGGCCAGGCTCGGGAGCCGGGCGCCAGCACCCGCCAGAGCGCTGAGCCCCGAATGGTGGGCAAGGGGTAGAGGAAGAGAGGGAGGGAGGGAGGGAGGCAGCGCGAGAGGGAGGGAGGAAGAAAGGGAGGGAGGCGGCGTCATGTGATCCGCTTCCCTGCTCCTTTAAGCGTCCACAGGCGGCGGAGCGGCCACAATCACAGCTCCGGGCATTGGGGGAGCCCGAGCCGGCTGCGCCGGGGGAATCCGTGCGGGCGCCTTCCGTCCCGGTCCCATCCTCGCCGCGCTCCAGCACCTCTGAAGTTTTGCAGCGCCCAGAAAGGAGGCGAGGGAGGAGGGAGTGTGTGAGAGGAGGTAGCAAAAAGCTCACCCTAAAACATTTATTTCAAGGAGAAAAGAAAAAGGGGGGGCGCAAAAATGGCTGGGGCAATTATAGAAAACATGAGCACCAAGAAGCTGTGCATTGTTGGTGGGATTCTGCTCGTGTTCCAAATCATCGCCTTTCTGGTGGGAGGCTTGATTGGTAAGTGCGGAGAGCTGCAAACTTTTCCCCCTTTCTGTCTTTTCGGGCCCCTTCCCTCTTTGCCTCTTGGGCTACTTGTTACAGTATCACTGCCTTGCTTCTATGATCTAATTAGTCCGGCTATTGTGCTTAAGAAAGCAGAGCTCCATGGGGCTCCGTGGGGCACAATCCAGTCTAGTGGCTAAGAGAAAAGGAGGGGAAAAAGTTTTGGCCTAGTTTCAGTATCCACTTGAAAGGCAGGAGGGGGGCGGCGGGGGTGGGAATCTTAAGCATGGCGACGGATCGCGCGAGGAAGCGCTGGGTTACAAAGTTGATTGCTCGCCGCCCCCCCCCCCCCCCGCTTTTTCCCGCGTTCCCCCCCTTTTCCTCTCCAGTCCCTTCCAATCAGCTCCGGGAGGGCAACGTAATCGACTTTATTAGGAACAACAGAAGAGTCGGGGAACTGCGCCCGGCGCAAATCCGGAGCTCTGTTACAAGGCTGAGATACTTGCATGGTTGTAAATGCATTTGGTCGTCTTTGCTAGACGCTGAGGGTTTGCATTTTGGGGTCCCGACCTTCGCGCCCTGCTTTCCCGCCGCACTCCACCCCACGCTCTGCGGTGTACAGGTCCGAACTGTGGGCCGGGCGGTTGGATAGGATGGGGTGGAGTGGGAGGGAGTCCTTGACAAACGCTGCGGGAAGTTGGAGAGGTCGGAGGGGAAAAGCGTATCCGAAAGCTGTTGCTTTTGGCCTCTTGCCCACTCGCGAATATCCCTTCCCCCACTTCCTAGAGCCCCGAGAGCCGGTGACTGTGGATCCCCCGTCCTCTCTTGGCGCTTAGGAGAGCGCCCCCCGCTCCCACCACAGCCCCCCGCAGGTGACAGCTCCCGGGTCCCCCGGCGACAGCGCCCGCTCCGGGAGACCTTCCCTGGCGTGCACCTCCCGGACCTCTCTGAGTCAAACAGGCTTCCGGGTGAAGAAAACCGCCTCACGGACCGTCTGCTCTGAAAAATTCCCTTCCCCTCGCTGTCTC
This sequence comes from Piliocolobus tephrosceles, assembly GCF_002776525.5. Lineage (NCBI taxonomy): Eukaryota > Metazoa > Chordata > Mammalia > Primates > Cercopithecidae > Piliocolobus > Piliocolobus tephrosceles. The sequence goes on from NC_045434.1 coordinate 153,957,681, forward strand.
CCCATCTCCATCCATCCTCCCGCCTCTCTGCACACTCGCGCCCCCCGCGCCCCCTCAAGATTTGGGACATCCCGGCACGAACTTCAATGCCAACTTTGCAGCGTGCGCGGACAGGAGGGTCGGCTTCTTTACTTCACGGCTTTGTTAAACTTTGCGGAGTGGAGAGTCCACGGAGGGGCTTTCTCCGCGCTTGCCTTTGCGGGCGCCCACGCGATATGAGGTGCGGGGGGAAACGCCCGGGGGCGCGGGCAGCGTCGCTGCCAGAGCTGCACAGGCTTGGGCACCTGAGTCGTGTGCGTGGCGTTTTGTCTCCAGACTTGGGTTTGATGGGAACAAATAATAGGGAGTTTGGTACTATAAATCACGGTAACATCCAAGCCAATTGTCTTAAACAAAGGAGAGTGGGTGAAGCTTCATCAATGAGAGAAATACCTAAAGGAGACAATGCTCTTTTCTCTGTGTGCATTTATCCACAAAGCAGAAGGGGGTGCAGAGTTTTCAAACAATCTCGTATCCCCATTGTGGGCCAAACAGCTTCATATTTTTCTTTCTGGAACCCTACCCTCAACACACACACACACACACACACACACACACACACACACACGTTGGCTTTTGTGTTAAGAGCTCCTGTTTGGCTACATGCAATCTCGTTTCCCCGTATTGGATTTTTCGAGGCTCTTAATACCTTCTCTGCTGGGAGCTGAAGACAGCCTTCCCTGTGCCCTCACAGTGATTATGCAGCGGTTACAATTACACCTCTTGTCTCCCTTGATGAGCAGTTGCAGTTAGATGCCATTGGATCTTGTGTGATTTCAGTGGCAGACCATAATTAAAATTTCTTGCACCTTGTGCTTTCAGAATTAAATTGGCCTATTATCCCTGTCTGACCTTCATCCTCTTTGAGGTTTTTGCACAAGCAGCAAACCATTACACATAGTTTCCTGGTGTTTGTTGGTGTGTTTCTTTTTCTTTTTCTAGGCTGATCTCCTAGCTTTGCAGAGCCCATTATCCATGATGTAGGCTTCCTAGGGCACTTCTGGAACTAGTAGGATTTCTGGGATCCAACCACCAAGGAGAAGCCCTAAGGGCACCCGTGAGTGGCTGGTGGACATTGGAGTGACTATAGGGTCAGAACACTTGTCTGTTCCAAATAGGGTTTGTCTGGAGTAAGTGGTGCCAAAGATTATTTTTCCTGAAGAATGTGGTTAATGACAACAACCTCAAAAAGTCCGTGGCAGGTGCTAACTGTAACTAGATTCTCCTTAATTAATAAACTGCTTTATTCCAATTTATTTGAAAAATATCTATGTATAACACTTCTTGGAGGAAACTGTGTAAGTTTGCTGCTTACCTTCTCTCCTTCCTCAGTTGCAAAGGCTGTGTCTCCAGTTCAGATCAGTTAGCCCATGTTCAACAGTGACTTAGCCTTTCCTCTTTCACTTAAAGAGTAATTGTTTTTGCTCTTAAACAAATCTAAAAATTTAGGTGGGACCACCCAAATATGGGAAATAAATATCAACAAAATGTAAGTGAAAAATTTTCCCACCAAACTTCCGTAAGCTGGAAAACAGAGGAAACTAAGGAAAGAATAGCAACAAAGTGGGCAAGCGGAAACAGTAGTTGAAGGAACAGTTTGTAGGCTGGAAAGTCAAGGTAAAGTTCAGAAACCTCCTCTGCTCTCTCCAGTGAGAAGAGAACTCCTCCGCTGCTCATTGTTACTGCTACTTAAGAAGTCAGTTGTCCTGGGTGTGAAATGTCTCTCTAATATGTCTGCAGTAGGCCAAGTGAGAAAAAGAAATGTCCCCTTTAAACTGGCCAGAATATATTTTTCTTTTTGATCACTCTTTGCTGATAAAAGTAAACTTAGGAAGAGCAACTTAGGAAGAGGAGAATATAAATGTCAAAACTCTTGTTTGTAAGGGTGTAAGGACCACGTACACCACACACACAAATATACAGCACAGAAACAACCACCCCACCAAACAACAATGACAATCCATGAACCCCAAAAGTGACCAGGCAAGTGAGTTAACTAGCAGGCTTCAGGTTCCTCATTGGTAGACGAAAGAGTTTAAGGTCCCTTTCAGTTCTAAAATTGTGTAACTCTTTCAGTACTTAGAGAATTGTACATGACATTTAAACTGTTGTTTGGTTGTAGCCTTCTAGATTTGATGGAGAAAATTTAAACATTCACTATAAAAGCAAATAGCCTCCAGGGTTTGACATTGGTTTAGCCAGCTTAAATATTCTCCTATTTCAATGTCCTTCTTACCAAAGAAAACCACATTTTTTTGCTTGCTTTTTTTTTTTTTTTTTTTTTTTTTTTTGGCACCAGTGTCTATAAGCTAAACCTTTAATGGGATTTTGCAAAAAGGCTCTGAAAGCAATATCTTACATAGTAGAACTTGGGGTATTTATAAATTCACTGATTTATATCATGCTTTTGTAAAAACTTTGAGCCACTATGAAACCATACATCTGATACATCTAGTATTCTAAATACATCTAAATACATTCTAAATATTTAGAAATTATTTAAAAATGCTGTAGTGCCTGAAGGAAAAAAATATTTTTAAAAATATAACTTTATCCTCCTTAAAAATAAGCCTGCAGAAAACTTAAAAATCATTTTCCTTTGATTTCATGTTTGGTGAATTTAACTCCTGAAAAGGCAGTTTTGGGGGGTGGTGGAAGCAGGGAGAGGAAGGAGACCATGTAGCCTGAAAAGAGAGTGCAGACTGAAAACCATGAACTTGAATCCCATTATGTGCAATTTGCTCAGCCTCAAATTAGTCATGTCTCAGGAATATAATGGTTGAAAAAGCAGGTCACTGTTCTCAACTCTTCTAAAACTGCTAAGAGTATGAAGATCAGAACTGGATTAATAGAAAATTGTTGCATTGTTTTCAGCACACCCTTAAATGGGAGTATTCCAAACATAAAGCATCAACAAATCACCAATTATTATTTCTTTAGAAAAGATCATTATTTCTTCCAAAAGGTAACTTATGTGAGTGGCCTTTTTAAATTTTTGATGCTGAGGATGTAATGTATACTGTATGAGATATAACATACACACATATGTAATCAATTTTCTCAATATTGTGCATGGATTATCTACTTCTTTCAATGATGTAGCCCACAGGATTGTGCTAGTATTGTTTAAGTGGAGGCAATTGGTCTTTACTGTGACCCATTTATGGGAGCTTTTGTTTCTGCTGCTGTTGTTTATTTGGAAGTTGCAGAATTTTAAGAAATTAAATTACAGTTATGCCGAGTATATGTATTTGCTCCCCAGTTTATTAGATTTTAAGCTTGTTACATTTATTTTAATATATCTTAATGATGCAATAGCTGTAATCCTTCAGTATTTGGGTATCTGGTGAGAATCTTGATAAGTATTAATCAATTGGTTTTTGGTTGATGTTAAGCCATATTTTTCTGTATTTGATTCTGCTTTTTATTTTGTAAAATGTCATTGTTTTCATCTTTGTTAACTGCTAGAAGTATCTAATGTGGTTTGAGTACTGTGCAACGTTACAAATTCATCTTTTTTAAAAGAGCATGAATTTTTTTAGTAATTGAAATTACAACATTTGCCTTAAAAAAAAAAAAACTAAACTATTTGGTTCTTGCAGTGTAATCATCCTCGTGCTAACAATCTCTAATTTTTTTTTTTTTTTTTATGAGACAGAGTCTCGTTCTGTCAGCCAGGCTGGAGTGCAGTGGCTCACTGCAACCTCCACCTCCTGGGTTCAAGTGATTCTCCTGCCTCAGCCTCCTGATAGCTGGGATTACAGGTGCCTGCCACCACGCCCAACTAATTTTTGTATTTTTAGTAGAGACGGGGTTTCACCAGATTGGCCAGGCTGGCCTCAAACTCCTGGCCTCAGGAGATCCACCCGCCTCGGCCTCCCAAAGTGCTGGGATTACAGGCACTAGACGTCCGGTTCTAATTGCTCTTTCATCTGATTGTTCTTTCAGCACAGCCTGTCTAGACTTCTATTCGAACTTTCCCTTTTCCTGTTATAGTGAGAAACATTTCCTTGAGCTAATAGTGTTATGTGTGGCTTTGTGAGGTTTTCAGGTTCCCTGCCTGAAACCTAGATCGAGACTTAAGGCCTTCCCTTCCTACATGACATTTTACAGTAATTTGACCTTAAAATTGTTAAATCCATATAAATTGCAGAAAGATTTCTTACCTTATATTCCTCATAAAGGTGTTTCTATGGAGATTTAGAATTTAGAATTTGTTGAAATGATATAAAGGTCCTTAGTTTAAAGCTCCTGTGTGCTACTTGCCTGATTTGCAAAATATCTATCAGGGTGTACTGTGTGCTTAGGATGGGGCTACATGCCAACACGGGGTTAGTAAAGAGGAGACATGGAGCTTGAGTAAACTAGGGGAGCTGTGGGTAGAAAAGTGCCCCTCTTCATCTAAGTTTACAAAAAGATTTCCTAGGATGTAGTTTTCTAGCATCAAGATAATTTTCACGTATTTATTGGGAATTCGAGAATGTATGAAATTAGAACCCCTACTAATTATACCATCAACTAATTATATTAATATTTCATCAATATATAAAATAATATTAATGTATTTGTAGATATATTAATAAATGATAAAGTGTTTAACATGTACGGAATGTGCAATATGTGCCAAAACCTGTCTAATTGCATCTGTACAAAACCTTGGCAAATTGGTATTTTTGTACCCATTTTACATGGAACTGAGGTGCAGAAAGATCTAGTAAAATTGCACAAGATTACCTAGCTACTCGTGGTCAAAGCTGGGATCGAACTCCAGTCAATCAGACATCAGAGCCTAGATTATCAGCTTTAGGTGATCTTCCCACTTTCCCCAAAACCTTGACTTTTAGACCTGAATAAAAATATGAATGCAGGGAAACATGAGACTAGCACTAAAACTGATTTCTCATTTTTATAATCAGGTAACATCAAAAGGAAGAAAATATTAAATGTGATGATAAATGAAATGGAGTCCAGCTGTATGGACCCAAACAGTGCCTTGCCAAGGCTGAGGGCGGACATGTCTTGAGAAGTTTGACTATGCCAGCCCAACCAATTCCATTCGAGTTCTAACCAGTCCCCATAATTGTATGAATCATCCAATTGACTAAAGCAGCCAAGTTTGTTAACCATCAAATGTTTGAGATTCTGCTACTTGTAAGAAGATTACTCAATTTTATTTTCTCTAGTTGGTGATTTTAACATATATGTAGTTATATAGTAAGTCTGGACTTTTTCAAAGGAGAGGAAAGAAAGAATCAGTGAAGTTGGAGAGGTTTTTAGAGGGTATGTGTTGGCAGTGATGGTGGAGGAATTGAGAAAAGAGCCTCTTTCTGAAAGTTGAAAATTCTTTTCCCCTACGGAGAATTTTTGTTTATATGCACACCCATGCATAATAATGAGGGCATTTTAAACCAGAGACTCCTACAAACAGCCACCCTGACAGCAGGAATAGGTACATTTTGTTCTTTGGAAAATATGCTAATAGAGTTCTCTCTTCAAAGATTTGCAGCCCTTGATTTTGATAGAGACCCTGAGAGGTAATGGGACACAGGGAGCATCAAGATATGAAATGAGCATGACTATTTCATTTAGGTCTTACTTTTTCTCTGAAGGGTTGTGATGGTGGCCTAATAAATGTGCCAGCTCTGCACAGTTCTAGAGAAAGTGCCTGCATAGGGATGTGGGAAAGAGAGGAGGAAAGTGGAGAGGAGGAGCTTGAGACATGCCAGTTCTCAAACTTAATGATCTCAAACTTTAGTGTTCTCTAACTTTTCTTTTGGTAAAAAGATGAATCTAAAAGGATTTCTAAATTAAAACAATGATGTATAATTTATAATATAAAAATACTAAATTTCTATAGCCTCTTACTACTACCTCTCCCCCCTGCCCCCTACATTCTACCCTTGACTAAATCTTGTAGGGGAGCAAAAGCAGTAATCATATTGGAAGACTGGGGGACTGTGGAAAGCATTTCACACATAAAGATTCACTTAATGATCATATCATCCCAAAGAAGCAAATACTTCACTTTGTTCAATTTTCACATGAATCTGAGGCTCATTTAAGAACCTTTTCTGAGGTTGCAGAGATAGTAAATGAGAGTGCAGAGATAGTAAATGAGAGGGCTAAGACTCAAGTCCACAGTCCTTGATTGAATCCTAAGCCATATTCTTAAGCTTAATGCCACTTTCCTCCCATTGTCCTTTCCATTTCTATGGGAAACAAAGGGGTGAGTGTGGTGAAACTGATTCTATACAGATTGAGCAGAAGATGAAAGCTCAAACCCCCACTACCTTTTCTTTTTGCTTCCACCCCTTCCCCAAACTCACATCACTGCACATTTACTGATCGTTGGCCTATTACTTCCTAAACAAGGGATCCCCAACTCCTAAGACATAAGAACCACCTACACCAGCCATTGTAAATATTGACCAGTGTTTCTGGGCTGTGCTAGGGAGGACTGAACCTAAGAAAATTACATGCCAACACTCCCCAAAGGAAATTGTTGCATACCACAGAAGATGGCTGAGAGTTGTAATGGGAAATTTGTTGAGATGGTGGGCCCTCTGAATGCCCCCTGGATTTAGCATGCACAGTAGGTCCTAAAGGTAGCTGTTGAAGAAATAGGAGTGTAATGAGGATGTGGAATAGGAAAATGGGGGTAGAATATAGACTCAAGAAAAGAAAATGAAGCGCTCTGGAAATATATGAGACTATCTTTTCAAGGACACAGCTTGTGCCTGGATTTCCAAAACCTGCTTCCAGTGCCACCCAATCCTCCAAAACTGAGCTAACATTTCTATCTGCTATGCCTATTTAAATCCTGGGCCTTCAAGTTTAATTTTCTGCTCCCCCTTTCTCCTTAGTACTCCATTCTCATAATATAATCTGGCCAAGGGGTGTTCTTTCTTTGCTGGCCCACAGGAATTACAGGGTCTTCTTAAACATCTGGTTAATTTCCTGGGTTAACTCAGAGGTTTTATCCACAGATACACATTTCCAAGAAAGCAGAGGTAATTGAAAGAAAAGGCCAAGTTATTACATTTGTTTTGGCAAGACATTATGATTTTCCTTTAGAAAGAAGATAATAAGTCTGTAAATGGTTGATTCAGTTTTTCTTCAGACCTAGTTTAGTAAGGCCAGGCTCATGAAAGTTGGTTGGAGGCCAGTTAACTGCTGCCTTAGTCCTGGCTGACCCCCTCTCAAAGAGAGAGCTTCTGGTCTCAAAGCAGCGTCATGTAGTGGAGAGAAACTTGGCTATGACTCTGCACACAACCTGTGGTCTCAGTGATCCCAAAAAAGTCATAAAATCTCATTGACTCTCTCTCTCAACTGTGATGTGAAACAGAGCCCTACTTCCTCATGGGGACTGCTACAAGCATTAAATATCACTAGAATCTACTATCTTGAGGACTTGGCACTTGCTGGAGTGTCTCATTGAGCCAGGCCCATCAGAGATGTGATTTCCAAAGGACTTTGCACTGAAACCATTTGCTTAATCCCAAATCCATCTCTCCTACTTTTCTTTGTCCCTCTCTGTTCTTAGATCTGGAAAAATGTACACATGACACTGTTTATTATCCATTCTTTTCCTTCTTTGAGTCACCACCACTTTGCCCAACACCTACAGATTTGTGGATGGGAATGACCCAAAACCTTACTTGGTTTGGCTTTGAAAGTTCAAGGAGGTCATCCTGCTTTCTAACATTAGTTCCTGTGCTATAACCAAGTATTTCATTATGAACCTCCCCCAAATGATATATATTGATGTTATTGCAGAAAATTAACAAATAACACAAGCCCAAACTTCTCCTAAAGCATGCACATTTTACTCCCAAGAGAATCTCTCATGCTTTTACTCAATCTATTACTTTGCTTTATATACAATGTTAATGAAGCTTGATTATGCCATTTTGTAAGTCTATACTTCTGAGTTGGGATGATTTGCCAACCCTCCCTGGCAGCACAGACTTGTAGAACTATGGTAACATGAGGACATAGGAAGAGACAAGAAATCGATTAAAAGTCTCTATTCAGAATAAGAATGCCTGGGATTCTGGGGTCTCTGGGATATTAGGCAAGTCATTTCACACATCCGTGGTATCTCCACCCCTGCCCACCCCCTCCCCCCCGGCACCTTGGCAGCATCAATACATTCTAGGCCAATATGATACTTGATCCTACCCCAAAGCTGTGTGATTTTGTCACTGTCCATGAGTGCGGCTACTTGGATCCATTGTACCCATACACTTTGGTGGTGTTTGGCCTGAATAGAAGCTGAAGAGCTTGTCAGTATTAAATCATAAGGATGAAAGGGCCTTCAAGACTATCTTGTTCTACCTTAATTTAGAAGGAATTTGAGTCCCCGGAAAGGGACGCCATTCAGTTCATGCAGTTAGAGGCAGAGCCACAGCCATGGCTTGGATGCAGTTTCTAATGCTACTCAGTGCCCCAAAGATATGTGTCCTTCAGAGTTTCAGTGTGAAGATCATCTGATTTCTGTCTAAGGCTATTATAGAGTTAATGTGCAGTACATTCCCAACTGGTGCTTCTTATAGCTCGATTGATTTTTCTGTTACTTGAAAATAAAATAGCAATAACTTTGTCATCTCCCCCTTCCCTTTGTATCCTTAATATAGTTAGCCAATCCCTTATGGAACAACAGAATTACATGGAATGTTACGCTATGCTATGTGGATTTTAAAGAACACTATAGAATTAAAAAAAAAAACAAAACTAAATTCCTTCCTTGCTTGCTGAGGGTGTGGTACATTCCCTTCCTCCTGCTTGGGGAAATGTAAATTTAAAACTCTTTAAAAAACACACACCAAAACCACGCAGTGTAGTCATTACTTATCCAATCCAAAGCACAGTCCATGTGTCTAGTTTTAAGACTTTATCAGTCTGAGGCTTCCTTGACTAAAAAAATCTATGACTAATTCTTGTGCTTTCGGAGGATGTTTGTGACACGCATAATTCCAAAGTTATAGTGTGAGCTTGGGGTCAAGTCACATAGCCTTATATATTTTGGTCGGATTTACATACGAAAGCAGCAACAAAATTCCTCATTCTTCGTCTCTGCCATTTCTTCACTTTGAAGGTAATTGCAAGCAGAAAATTCACATTGCCAAAATAAGGCTTATAATGTTGTGGGCCCCTCCTTTGTGACTAACAAAGTGCAATTCAAGTGGTGCAAGTATTATACTGTAAATTCTTCCTCCTCTGTCTTTCCGTTTGGTTGAAACTGAACAGAGTCACGAAGCACTGTTTTTCTGCACCATCTAATTTAGCTGAAATGAATCTTGACTTTTAAGTCTCTGTTTAACAAGCTTGCCTTCAGGTGATCACCATTAAAAAAGTTACGTTCCAAGCTTTATGAATTCCAGCCTTCTTTCGAGGCAGAGCAGCCCTTTTTGAGGTTCTATTTATTTTACTCAGTTCTCATATATTTTATCTGCTCTTATTTAGGTTGTAATTTGCCCTGGAGCAGAATGCCTCAGACGTGGAAAAGACATAGAAAAGGCATTCCTTTCTTTTTTCTGTTCTGTTGAGCTAGTTCTGGCTTGTGTGAACCAGGCTTCTACTTTAGCCCCTGTGTATCTGGGCTAAGTGAAGTCGTAGATAAGATTTTTACTGAGGCCTTGAAAAGACTGCACATTGGGTCTTGCTGTCACTTATAGAACATCTCAGAAAGGTTTTGCTTCTTGAGGATCATATAAGGATGTGGGTGGGGTGGGGCTTGGCTGTGACAGGCAACTGTGGGACCTCAGCTATCTTTTTATTCGTGCCTCCCCCTGAATTTCAGAATGTGCAGGTTCATGAGTATGCCAGTATTAAATCCCTGGCACTATTCTTTGAACATGCCCAAACAGGACAGAGCTTTGCTCTATGAGAATGTGGTATTTCTGGGTAATAGTTGATGAAAGAGAAAAAAAACACAAGACAATTTGTAAATGCTCAAGATTTTTAAACTGAAAGGGCACTAAAGTCATCTTTTAATTAGCATTTGTTTCTCTTTTTGCAGATATCAGAAGAATTCCTCCAGTACCTTCCTTCCCTCCCCCACCCACTTCTTGAAAAAGAGAAAGTTTAGGAGATCCATGAGCAGTTATGCTTGGGATTTTAACAAAGTCAGGATTAATGTATCTATGAGACCGTAATATTTCGGTGATAAAACTTTGACTAATTACTTAAAGCAGCTCTGTAAAGGAAAGGCATTAACTCTTCCCACTGGACAGAACTGTTACTTTTGTAATTTTGAAATTTTTGAAATTTTAGTAATTTTGAAAGTTGCCTCTTGATGTGGGCTTCTTACAGGATTCTTGAGAAATAGTCACTCTATAAAAATAACAGTGTTGGCTGGAGGTTTTCCATATGACAGTTCGTGTTAAATGAGAAGCTTAATCCTTGAGAAGCTTGATCACTCCATTCAAAGTGATTGGATTTCTATAATAACTGATGGAATGTGGTTTTATGGTTGATCAATGGCAGTGATCTGATTTATCTCTTTGTTATCAAACTTGCTTTGTGACCTAGACTAACCATTGAAATTCTGTGAGCCTCAATTTCCCTCAACCAAAAACCTCTGAGTCACAGGGGGTTGTGGGATTTAAATGAGAGAACATGAGTTCTCTCATTGGGAGCCTGCACATAGGTGTTAGATCAATTAATATATGTGAGCCATTTCTCTGAAGTAGAGGTTGCCCATAATTAACTTTTCAAGTCTGTTTGTTTGTTTATTCTGGAGTCAACCTGTGTCTTGTAAGGTCAATGGCGGGTTATTTCTGCCTGTTAATGGATTGGATAAAATTAGAAACCCAGCCACCCTGCTTGATAGCCTTTCCTGTTAGGCAAGATCTAGGCTAGCCAATAGTCCAAGAAGCAGGTCATTCATATATTCAGTAAATTAGAATGATTAACTTGGGTTGTTTTTCTGTTTTTAACCAACATTTTATTTGAATCTAAATGTTGTCTTTTAAAATTCTGGGCCAGTATTCATGGCGCTTTAGAGCATAGATAAGCCCAGGTAGCACGACTTTTAAATGGATATTACTCATTTTGTGGAAGAGATCTATTCCCTCTTTGCTTGCTGCAAAGTGAATCCCAGTTGTACTTCTGTCTTACATTATAAAATTGGAGTCATCATCCACTGGGAATTTTTTTTGCTTCTAGATATAACGTAAATGACAAAGACTTTTTAAAGTCAAACTTTGAGGAAAAATGATTTTTAAAAATAAAATATTAATCACTTCTGAAATATTAGCTAGAATTTATAGTGCTGTTTTATAAGAAATTTTAAACAAAAATGATTAAAATATAACCTCTGTCAAACTATAAGCTGTATGAGAATGAGGATGGTTTAATACACTCACCTTTATTGTTGTTACTATAGATCAGTGCAATGTAGGTACCCAATAATATCTGTTGAAGAGATGAATAGATGAATGCCTTGCATTCCATCTATTGTGGAGGTAACTAAAATGCTTCTACTTTAAGGCTTTGAGGCCTGCCCTAAGTTTTATAACATTATATTCCACGCTATTATTATTTAAATGGGGGGAGGGTTTTTATTATTCACTTGAACATAAAAGATTGTGTTACCTTCGTAATACACATGCTTACATCTCTAAAGTGGTACAATTTTGGAGTTGGAAAGAGAACTTTTTCTATTATATTGTAGAAACTAAGGCCCAAGGAAGACATAGTGAGAAATAAGATTTGAACTGAGCTTTCTGACCACTAGTGGAAAGTTTCATTACCTATGCCTACTGTTATGCTGATTGTTATTACATCTGTGCTATATATTTTGGTCCCTACTTGGCCATAAAGGTGGAGAGTTGACTGTGGCTGGTTATCTATACTAGTTGATTAAAGTTTAGTGGGAAGAAGGGAACACACAGAAGTACATATATTTCCAAATTTTGAATATCCAAATGGAACTGTAGAATTGTAATGTGAATTTTGATATTTACTGTCTTTAAGAAGTAAATGTGTTTCTTCTGTTCCATGAAGGCTATTTTGAAGGGGCTTCTTTTAGAAGATTCACATAGTTTGCTTAATCTTCTATAAACTTTTAAAGATGAAAAATGAATCTTTGAAAGTTATGCTTCTAAGTATTTTGTAGATTTATTTACGGTTGTACTTAGAGACCAATAATGTATTTATGATGTCAGCTTTTATAAATGCCCCTGACAGGAAAATATAATTTATCCAAGTAACTACCTCTGCATTCCACTGTATTCAGCTTATAGATCTGGTGAGTGGGAATGAATTCATTCTCACATTCCTTCAGGATTCCTCCAGGTTCCTGCACACAAGCTGTGCCAAATGTCTTCCTGCAGGCAAAGAGGAACCCAGGCCTGTGACTTGCAAGTACGGCCAGGCAGAGGTGCCAGGCGGGAGCAGGGATTAAAGGAGCATATGTAAGCTGAAAGGGAAGGAAGCAAGTACGACAAGACCTCACAACAGTGCCTGGCAAAGAGTACACACCTAGAATGTGATAGGCATTATTTTATTATTAATCTTATTCTTTTGATCCAGAAATGAGTTCTTAGAGGTAAATCACCCACCCAGGGTCCTCTGGAGGCTGGCATAAAAGGTCTTTGCCTGCTGTGAACCTGGTTGTACTGGTTCAGAGAAATGTAGATGATTCCAGTTCCAGACTTGGATGTACAATTTGTTGTTTGAATTTAAAAGCCCGTGACTGGAAGTAGGTGTTTTTGTCCCCTCTTAATATCTATTTATATTTTTGAACAAGAGTAAAATGATGCTAAAGGAATTAAAAACAAAGAAAAAGAAAAAAAATGCACCATTTCGATACAACCATTCTATGTTAATACTTTATTCTTTCCCCTTCTGTGATGGAATATTTCCAATTTTCTATAAAAGAAATGTATAAGCCTACTTAGCAGAGGCTCAGAAGTTTATTGTGTGTGCTGCTTCTACCAGTTGTGTGTTTACTTTGGAAATTCAGCAGTCAGTTCCTCTTCTCTTCCTTCAATACTCTTCTCTGATACTTAACTCAAGATTGTGGTTGAGCCATTGAACCATGGGAAATTCATTTTCAAAATCTGCTTAATTGCTGTGAGACTTTTAATTTGTTCTGGATGATGGTGCTAATGTCTGGGAACTGGGACTGAAGCCCTCCAAAGTTGTTAATTTAATCAACCGCTGTGCCCTTGCCATGCCTAATGAAGCGGGGGGCAGGGGGGTACCAGACCCCTCTCACAAAGGGGCTGGGTTCCTCCTGACCACCTTGTCAAAGATAAATAAGAGGGGTCCCACCGTTAGGTTGAACACTTGGGGCAAATTACCAGAGTGTCAGCCCACGTTATCCAAAGCCCAGGGTTATGCTTCCCAAAATAATTACTGAGTAGGTTTCATGTAGGACGCCTGAGTTTTAAGGCATGGGTTTTGTGTGCGTGTGTTCACACCTGCTAATCTGTAGAATTCTTTAGTCAGTTTGGGGTTCTGTTATGGCTTTGTCCATAATCTGTAAGATCATAAACATCACCCCCAGACTATTGATGTTCCCGTTAACCACTGAAGTTTTCCATGGCGAGACTGGTGAAAGCTTGCTCTGTCCTCATGATAAATTAGCTTGTTTATTCCTCTTCTGCTTATTTCTATCCTGCTGTTGGTTAGTGTAATGAAGCAGAAGTCCATTGTATGTGTTCATTGGGTAGCGATCCTCTGGCACCAAAGGGGGTAATTGAGTAGAAAGGCGGAATGCTGTTGGTGCATGGGAGAAGTTAACACCACATGAGGTCACCAGGCTTCAAGCTTTAATCAATGTGGACACAATGCAATTGAGATTGTGAAAAGGGTTTGTTTATAGTGTGAGAGTAAGGGTCAGTAGTTAATTTGAAATGCTGTAGGTGTGTTTTCCTTGAACCAAAAGGTACAGAGCATGTGTCATAGAGGACTGTAAATATCCTCAAGGGAGGGACGTAATTGGGGTGGTGATTTAAAAAGAAGGGCATTTAAGAACTTCAGAGTACTTCTTATTGCTCCATCCATGTTTTATTTAAATTTTTTGCCATTTTTTAAAATGAGGAGACTGTAGAAGAAACAGTATGTAAGTCCATGGTATAAAAGCACAGCCCTACCAACAAAGAACTTTGTCCTTTTCAGCAGTGATTTCCTTTGGGAAGACATTTGGAGTACTATAAAATATTGCTACTAGGAATCCTGTATACTAATTCTGAAAGAATGATGACTCTCAGAAGTTTATATCTTTAGGATTTGTAATTATTGTGGCTTGAATTAAATAATATGAAAACCATTAACCCTCTACTTGTTCATGCTGTTGCCTTTTTCCGTCTTAGGGCTCCAGTCTGTAAAGTGTGCCTGTCTGCTTTTTGGATTAATTTTGGTATTTTCCCCCATTATTACCTAAGTTTCAACAGCTAAAAACACCAGCTTCAGCCAATTTGAATGTAGAGAGGGCCTGCCCTTTTGCTGCAGAGAAACTTTGCAAACAAACATCTGGTTTTCTGAAATGACTGCAGGGAAAAGAACATGAGGGTTATGGAGGAGCCAGAGGCTTGCAGTGAACTCTCCCATGCTTTGTTGTGTGTTTGTTAAATCTAGGTAATGCATTGATGTGCCTGATACCTCACATTTGTATAGTGCTTTTGTCCTTCTTTAAGGTACTTTAGTAGAAATCATCTTATTTGATCTTCCTAACAACACTCTAATATAGGCCAGTTCACCAAGGATATTTACATTTTAAAGTTACGAAAACTGAGATGGGGAGTAACTGTTTGTGGTATGTTTTGTTTGGCGAGGCAGTAGCTATGTTTGTGGAGGGAAGAACTCTGGGGATTTGAATATTAATTGCTACATTATGATAAGTTGAAGAACAAGAAAAAAGAGTAGTTTTAAAAAGTATGAATTATTTGTGATAGAAATCACTGTGTATTGGCCAAACATTCCTTTTTGAGCTCTCTTCCAGGACAAGTAAATGCCAGTTGTGGTCCATTTTCTTCACCTTCCTCTGTGTAGCGAGCTGTTCCCATAAACAGTTGTTGGTTTAGCCTGCTGAGGGTATCCAGATGTTTTTCTCTTTCCCCGGGTGGAATCTGGGTCTTTAGAACCCTAGGGTAAATCTTAAAGAAGGAGTCAGGGATTGCCTAGGAGATGAGGGTGAAACTAATTTACTAGGTTTAGTTAGTGAATGATGCTATTTGCTGCCCACTTTATTAATTCTTCTGTGTTGTGCCTTTCTACTTATTTAAGCCATGGATATAATTAAATTGCTCATTCTATTGTTGGACATTTAGAATAATTCCAGTTTAAGGCTATTATAAGCAATACTGGAGAAACCTTCTTTGTATTTAAATTCTTACTTACATTCTGTATTGTTTCCTTAGTAAATTCTCTTCTGTGACTTTATCTTAGGTAAAATGAAATGCACATTTTTAAGGATTTTGATGGTCAGTGATAATCGTATCACCCATTAGCCAAATCTGGGAGTGTCTCTCTCTTTGCCTGTTAGCCAGCACTGGTGATTACTTTTATTTAAAGAATGTTTCCCAGGGTGCTGATAATATCTTATTCTTTTAATTTACATTTCTTTGATTGAAAGTAATGGTAAACCTCTTTTCATGTGCTTACTGGCTCCATATATTTTTATATGACTTGCCTGGTTGTTCCTTTCTTTTAATATACTATTTTCAAAGTTGGATCATCCCAGTAATACAACTTCTTGAAGATTAGGAAAAGAAGGAAGATTTATTGGGGAGGATGATTGGTGTTTTTTGGCTGCCCAGTGTTTCACCTATTTGTTTTGGCAGCAGGATCTGCCTGAATCTCCTTTGTGGAACATTTTTTTCCCCACTCTCAGTGCATGTGGTTTAAGAGAATCTTCACTTCTGATTCCAGTGATGGACATGTGACCAAGCCAAGCACTAGCCACAGTGGATTTAGGCCTCAAGTTAGTCTAATTAGAGTGAATTCTGAGACTTGTGTGGAGGCTACCAGGAAGAGATGTCCTCTTTTTCTTACTGAATTTGAACTCACAGAATATAAGCCTGGAATTGCTGGAGTCTTTCCAATGAGGCCTGAGAATGAAGCTAATAAAATATAGGGTAGAATTCAATGACTGTAGAGAAGTGAGATCTGTTGACATAATTTGATTTCTCAAAACAACCACAAGAAGACTGCTTTATCTCTGGATATTTTTCAGTATCACCTTAGTAATGTAGTTTTTGCTGAAGGATCTTTGAGCAGGGTTTCCTGTCTCTTACAACCAAAAGAAACTGATGCACTTGTTATGCCTTTAGTTTAAAAATAAGTTGGTGGAACCAGGTGCAGTGGCTCACGCCTGTAGTCCCAGCACTTTGGGAGGCCGAGGTGGGCGGATCACCTGAGGTCATGAGTTTGAGACTAGCCTAGCGAACATGGCGAAACCCCATCTCTATTAAAAAATACAAAAATTAACTGAGTGTGGTTTCACATGCCTGTAGTCCCAGCTACTTGGGAGGCTGAGGCAGGAGAATCACTTGAACCTATGAGGCGGAGGTTGCAGTGAGCCGAGATCACAACACTACACTCCAGCCTGGCTGACAGAGAGAGACTCCATCTCAAAAATAAATAAATAAATAAATAAAAGAGTAAGTTGGTGGAGGCCACTGCTGCATTGCAGAGTATATTTGGATGATTATTGTGGTGAAATAAGTCCTCTGTAACAATTAAAGAATAAAATAAGTTGTGGAATCACCCTCTGTTAGGCAGCTCCTCCAGAGCAGTATTGGAAATGGGGTGTGCATGTGCGTGTGTGTGTGTGTGTGTGTGTGTGTGTGTGTTCAGAGATCACTGTTGAGCACCAAGTAGCTGGTGAAGATCATTAGTGACAATTCCTGGAACTTGGCCAGGCTGCTGGCTTTGAAGCAAAGCTCATTGCAACACGTGTTCCTGCTGGGCTGGATGTCTGTGTGAAATGGATGGCAACAGGATGTCCCAGCAGCTGAAATGAAGATCCTGAAAGCAGAAGAGAAGCTTTAATGACTGCCCAAGCAGAGCAGTAGTGCTGGGGATGGTTGGGAAATTCAGTAGATGTTATGATGACTCGAGGTTTCTTTGGGACATCTAGGAGACTGTGAGCCAGAGGAAGCAATGAGCAGCACATGTTGCTGCAAGTCCTGAACTAGGTTAGCCATGGGCTGCAGAAGGAGTAAACACATGGATTTTGCCCTCCAGCAACTTATATTTGGGAAGACAAGATCCATAAAATAAGACAGTTTGTTGTTAAGGGCTAAGTTAGGGGAAATAGACTAAGGGTGCTAGGCATTTGTTAGATCAGATAATTTTTTTTTGATACATAGAGGGTTTGGAATGGGCCTTTAAAGTATGGGATGGTCATCTGAAACGCAACTTGATGTGCATAATCCAAGACAAGATTCATCTCACTCAAGGTGCTAAATTAATAATGAACTTAATGCAGAAAGCCATGAGCAGAGTATCAAGAGTTCTAGCTCTAGCCCCATTTGTCTCCTTGGTATATCCTTGGTATATCACTGAATCCTCATGCTTCCTCTTGTCTTTTTTTTTGGAACGAAGTTTCACTCTTGTTACCCAGGCTGGAGCGCAATGGTGCCATCTCGGCTCACTGCAACCTCTGCCTCCTGGGTTCAAGCGATTCTCCTGCCTCAGTCTCCTGAATAGTTGGGATTACAGGCACCCGCCACCATGCCTGACTAATTTTTGTATATTTAGTAGAGATGGGGTTTCACCATGTTGACCAGGCTGGTCTTGAACTTCTGACCTCAAGTGATCCAACAGCCTCGGCCTCCCAAAATGCTGGGATTACAGGCGTGAGCCACTACGCTCGGCTTTACTTCCTCTTGTCTTTCTAAATGGACCTGGTAATGCTTTCCCTTGGCAAATAGAAACAGAGGCACGTCTTTCCTCAAAACCAAATATGGTTGGGCTTTTCCACCCATTTCTTTTCTTCCTTATTAAAGGCACTAAAATAAATCTTCAGAGATGTTAGGTTACCTATCATTAGAAATTTATTTTAGATGATGATTAAGGTATATCTTAGCTCTTAGCTAAATTCTGAAGAATACAAAGAGGCACAAGAGATGATAATCTGTTCATTTGTGGTGTTATTGAAACAAAGCACTGGATGTGAAATTAGTGAATTGAGATCTCAGTATGGGAATCTTCCACTTGCCAGCTATGAGACCTAGTCTTGCTT
Organism: Piliocolobus tephrosceles; assembly: GCF_002776525.5. Taxonomy (NCBI): domain Eukaryota; kingdom Metazoa; phylum Chordata; class Mammalia; order Primates; family Cercopithecidae; genus Piliocolobus; species Piliocolobus tephrosceles. The sequence continues at coordinate 153,975,919 of NC_045434.1, forward strand.
TTCCTGTCTTATCTGCAACCTATAGATCTGAAGACTTACGTAAGATAATTATATGAAGGCATTTATCTTTTGGACTATACCAAAAACAGATAAGGTGGAACTATTTAGCTGAGTAGATAGGCATGACATATATAAAAACATCATTAATAAAACAGAGCAGTATAAGATGAAAATATTAGGTAATATTATTTGAGTACGTAGTATGCACCAGGCAATGTATTAAGTATTTTATGTGCATTATGTCAACCCCCGATCTGGTAGTGTTGGAACTAAAATCTTCATCTAACTTGCTATTTTTATGTTTAAAGATCTAGAGTAATTGAAGGATCCTTAAAGCACTGATTTGGACCTCCTTAACTTGTTAATTGTATTTTCTTTTAAAACCCTCTGTTCTAAAAGTAATGGAATTTGGAGGATAAAACCTGGAGGTGGCTGTAAATTGACCAGAAGGTTTACAAGTACCCATAAGGACTGGCATTGTGTCAGACATTGTGGGCAAATTCATTCAGCTCTGGGCCTCCGTCTGTATTTCCCTTTGTGAACTCTTTTGCTGAATGTCCCATCATCCTTTGTCGAGATGAGGTCCTGTTCATCCTGTCTGCTTTCACGACATAAATGTTTTAGGAACTCTCCACAGACTGGCTGGATTGTCTGTTTGGGCTGTGAACAGATTGTGTGGGTGATGAGACAAGTAGGAAAAGACTCAGCGATCAAAAAAGGGGGAAGGAAAGCTTTTTCTCTTTCTCTTAGAATGGAGCTTGGATACAAAGGGTACTTCGTTAATCATGCCTCCTTTGTAATCAGAATGGGGGAGGTATTTTTTTAAACCACCACTATTTTGTCCTCTGTCTCATCCAAGTTAAACCAACTGTGCAATAGCTGATCGAGGGGTTAAAAATTTCCCAGATGCAGCCAGGCAGAATCAACTTCACTAGATAAAGGAATCGTTTGATGGTGATTTGAAAGCTGTCAGGTGTAGCGCCAGGCTTCTTGCAGACATGGCACTGGCCTGGTAGGATACCTATGTCCAGGATCCACATAGTGGCAGATTTGTGATTAGATGATGAAAATTTCATGAGTGATGAGAAATGGGGAAGAGATCTATAAGACTTAGGGGTTTTGGTGAGTTTAGAGGATTCAGTCACTTTGTACTATGTCCCTAGAACAATCACTGCACAAAAATCCAGGCATCTCAATTTACTGAACGACCTTGGGCAACTTGTTTAATCTTTCTGTACTTGTTTTCTTAGAAATCAAAGAAGGGTAATAATCTTTGGTGCCCACTTAATGGGAGTTGTATAAAATAATGAGATTGTAAATACTTTGAGTGCCCTGGAGATGAAGAGATAGGGAAAATTCTCTTAGGTGTTCTTCATGCTGAATATGGAAAGATGAATAAGCTTTTGTTGTTTTTTGAGAAAAATCTGTCATTTTTTTCAGCACTTCTTTTTTTTTTTTTTTTTTTCTTTTACAAAAGAGGCTGTGTGCCTCAGTAGAGGTTGACTTTGTAACAGTTTTATTTTCCTGGACAGGTCTGCAAGTTTACAATGTGGTTGGTTTTCCAAGAGAAATGTTTGGGTTTAGACCTGTCCTATCCATTCACTAAATCTAGTGGTGAGATGTTTTTAATGAATTGTTGGTGTACAGCAAATAAAGAGCAATGAAACAAAAGATAGTTTTAGTGTTTAGAAAAGGACTAATCAACTGTTACTCTAACTATCCCCTAGCTGGATGGTTGCCTATTTTCTTTTTAAAATTAAATGCAGTCTTCAGGCCAAAGCAGTGGGAGGTGGCGGTACATTCCAAGAAAGAGGCATCAGAGTGTCTGACGGCTGGAAGACAGCAGAAAGCTGCTTGATTGTTGGTGGGTTTTTTTCTGTTTGTTTTGTTTGTTTTTGGTTTTACCCTTACTGCCTTATCCCTTGATCATCTATTCAGAACAGAGGGGAAAAATCCTCCTCGAGGTTTCTCCTCCCCTTGGTTTGTGTCACCTAAACAACATTTTCTTCCCAGGTGAGATTGTAGTTTACCTCTCCTCTTGTAGTGATGAGCGGCTGGGGCTTTCTGCCCATTGGACCTTCCATTTGTCTGTCTTCAACAGGGAACTCCAATTTACTAATTCTCTGGAGAAACAGAGATTTTGTTTGGTAAGGGGGCCTGGGAATTTGTTTAGCCCAGCCTCACCTACACTGGGTCTCCCAAGAGAGATGACCTTCCTGTCAGCATCTTTCTATTTTAGCGACTTATTGCTCTCTAGACAGCTTGTTTAGCTTTTCAATCCAGTTGGAACATCATGATGGTTAAATGTTCTTTATTATCATTCAGTGGAAAACTGGCTTCCATGACTGCATTGTAATTTCCACTCACGAATGCTGGATTTTCCTTTTAGAATAATCTCGAATGTATGCTTCACTTCCGTTACACAGTAGCCTTTCAAATCACTGAAGATGACTATCATTTCTCTCCTTTGACTTTTTCTTCTCCGGGTAAAATACCCCTGGTCTGGATGAGACTCTTAACCATATTTGCTGTCCCTTTCTGGTGATTGCATTCCCAGTCAAGATTAAGTTTACCTCCGCTGCCATGGCAACCAGCTACTGCTTGTTGTTTCTACTTAAAGGAAACCACCATTTTCCTGTTTTCTGTAGAAAATTCATAATTCAAAAATCAGCTTGTTGATGTCCCTAGAACAAAGACATCCATACTGCTGGTGGTCCACATAGTGCTGAGATCACCAACCTCTACAACAGTCTATACACTGGACTTGCCATTTGAACTCATGTAACTTTGGGTAAATGTATTTCTTGTGTATGCGTGCATTAGTTTTTCTCATCAGGAGAAACAGTGTGGCCTGAGACAGGGAGACTACGGACCTTGGACAGGTTAGGTTCAAACCCCAGTTCATCCACTTATTGGCTGTGACCTTGGATGAGTTATTTTAATGTTTCAGGGCCTCATTTTACTCATCTCTGAATGGAGATAATATCTACCAGTTACCTCCTTTTTTTTAAATGGAGTTTTGTTCTTTTTGCCCAGGCTGGAGCACAATGGCTCACCACAACCTCCGTCTCCCAGGTTCAAGCGATTCTCCTGCCTCAGCCTCCCAAGTAGCTGGGATTACAGGCATGCACAACCATGCCCAGCTAATTTTTTATATTTTTAGTACAGATGGGTTTTCTCCATGTTGGTCCGGCTGGTCTCAAACTCCTGACCTCAGGTGATCTTCCCGCCTCAGCCTCCCAAAGTGCTGGGATTACAGGCGTGAGCCAACGTGCCCGGCCACACTGACTTCTGTATAAGAATGAAAATCACCCTATTAAGTCCCTAGCACAATGCCTAGCACATAAAAAATATCCAACAAATGGTATATAATTTCTAAATGACAGCCTGATGCAGTCAGTGTAGCATGAAGCAAACTGTAATGGTTATGAATTGTTGAGAACTTGGAATCTCTGTAGTTGGAAACTCTGAAAATGAAGTGTTGTAAAATGGCTTGATGGAGTATGAATTTTTATTGTATGCCTGGATGATTGGGGTAAAGCAGAGGTTCTCCACAAGAAGCAGTTTTGCTCCCCAGGGAATATTTGGCAGTGTTTGGAGAAGGCTTCCCCCAGCCACACCTCCCCTGAATTTGCCAGCAGTGGGGATGAAGAGGCTACTGGCAGCCAGTGGGTTGCTAAATATCCTCCAATGCACAAGCCAAACCCCTGCAACAGTTATTCAACCCAAAATGCCATTAGTGCAAAGCTTGAGAAATCCTGGAGTAGAGGGATGGGGGGCACCAGGCAGCCAAGAATAATAAGAGGAAATGGGTAGGTATAGCTCTCTGATTGTGAGAAGCCCAGAATTTGGACAAAATATTAAAATAAGATGATGGCTCAGTGCAGCCATATCTCTAACCTTATGCATTCTAGACCCACACTCCTAACATGCCTTTCTAAGACATCAGTCCTTTCAGTATTCCCCATGTCATGTACAAACTCAATAAATGTTGCCTCACATTTGCATGATGTTTTTGCACCTCTCTTACTTTCTTATGTTGCCTCTATGGAAGACATAGCCTCTTTGGTCCAGTCTCCAAGTAGAGATTCTGTCAGAGAAACAGGCAGTCAACCAAAGGTGAGTTTAAAGTGACCTAACAACTTCTGTTCTTTAACTGTCAAGGTGTGGTTAAGGGGATATATAATCTCTAGCAGTACTTCTAGCAATCCCCATTTTATTTCCCATCTGTTTTGATGTTTCTAACGTGTCTCTTCCAAAATCTCCCCAACACTGCCGCTGGTAAACCACCTACCCCCGCTCCCCGAGTTCAAGCCCATGTCTTCTACCCATCCCCTGTCTTTTGATTATGCATCATGAAAACTCAAAGAATCCGTCTAGCAATAGTTGAATCCTCATCATGGGGCAGGTGAGGGGTTGTGTCAGAAGAGGCAAAACCAGCATTCTCTTTATCTGAAGAGAGGAGGGGAAAGGGTAGCAAATACCCATGTCAATAGTTTTTGCTCTGCCGTAATTATTTTATAATAATTTTTTAAGATAATTGTGAAAACAAAGATGTTATAATCCCATTTTTCTAAGGATAAAACCAAGGGTTAATTCTGTGTTTCCTCAAATAACAGGCTGCTTACGATATTCCTGGGATATTTCTCAGGGATATCTTAGATGTTCAAGTTAAACTTTTTATAGAATCACCTCTGGTATTGGGGTTGTTCACTGATAGGTGAGGAGAGCCCCTGTTTTTAACATCAAAGATGCACACCTTCTAGTTCCTTAAATGTTGATGAACACACCCCTCAGGGCAAGAACACAGAACAGAGAACATGGAGTAGGTCTTCATCTCCTACCAGATTCTAATTCTTCTCATTTGTTGACAGCACTGTTATTATCAGCTAACATTCATTGAGGCCTCACTATTTTCATGGTACTGTATAGGGTTTTTATATTAATCATTTTATCCTCAAAATAAACTTATGGGGTGAGTACCTTTAGTACACTTTTACAAAACGGAAACTGGCATTCTACAAGGCTAGGTAAGCTACCCCACTAAATTGCTAGTGAGTAACAGAGTTGGGATTTGAACCCAAGTTTTTCTGAGCTGTAGCTCTTGGTTTTAATTTTTCTTACTCTCTTTTTGTAATTGCCTTCAGCAACATAAAGAACCGTTCCTGTGAAAGTAAGTCCCTTGCTACCTTGTAATCATTGTTTTCTCTTATGACATACTTTTCGTAGAGAGTAATCAGGGTAAATTTGGAAATATATTAGGAACCAAGCAGTTTAAATGAAAATCTGAAAGAAAGTTATAAATTGATTTCATTAGCAAATTTTGTCAATGGTCTTTCGGCTTAGGGAAGTGTACGCTATGACTTTCATTTCTTCTGAATAATAAATAGACTTAGCTCTCTTGAGCTTATTTCTATTATCCTAAAAAATAGAGGCTGGACATGATCCAAATTATTTCATTGTATTGGAATGTCTTTGTGTTGTATTAGACTGTGAGTATACGGACCACTGGCTGGAAGCTGGAGTGGAGTTTTTTGTTGTTTCCCCCTAAAGGTCTTTATTATTATTAGATTAGACCTACCTTCTCATAGTATAAATTATGGGGGTATAATTCACTGTGCTGAACACATCAGTATGAAATTTTACATATGCAGTTGGCTGTAGCTTGTCCTTGCTTTTAGAAACAGTTCTTTGATCTCTCCAGCTGTTGGAAGACAGAAAACACTCAGAACACATTCAGATCCCAAACAGTAACAGAATGAGAGTAGGACCATTAAGATCCGTTCTTCTAACAGATGTGAAAATATAAGGACAAGGAGGGGATGAGGGACCTGATAGGGACAGCCTGAACTCTTGGAATATAAATTGACCCTAATTTGAAGGAACTTTTTTTTAAAATTTGTAAGAGTGACTTTCGTCATAACATAGAGTACATACATTCCTTTTAGAATCCCACAATTGCTGAGTTAAAAGTGCTCAACAGTTTAAATACTGCCTTTCACAGATGAGAAAACTAAGGCCCAAGATTGATTGAATAATTTGCCTGATTAATATCGTATCCATTGCTAGAACCCAGCAATCATGAGTCCTGGGATAATTCATTCTGCCAAGATTCTTATGCTCAAATCTGTAGTAGTTCAGGAATAGCAAGCAGCAACTTGTGGCCCAGAATCGAAGCTCTAAATATTATATATGAAGAATGCTCATAGAATAATAATGATAGCAAAGACCCTGAAAGTCACCTTTCCATCCCTAATCGGTGCTCAGATGTCCTCTGCATTCTTTGCACTCACCAAGTGTTAACTGTGGAGCACCCCCACTCACACAGGTGCCAGCAGCTCATTTTCTTCAACTGGTGTGGTGAACTGTGGGCCAGTTTGATTTTATTGATCTCAGATTTCCTTCCTGAGAACTTGCAAGATTGGAATCACCCAGGCTAAATCTAATTCCTCCTCCACATCTAGTCATTCACATATTTGACCTTTTATCTTCAAACCTTCATGCTAAGCCCCCCTTTTAAACAAGCTATACACCTCCAGCTTCTACAAATTCTACCTGTGATATGACATGTCATTCATTTTTCTTTGATTCCTGTCTTAGTGAATGACATCACTCATCTGCCGCCTATGCAAGAAATTTGGGGACATCCTTGACTTCTCTTTTACTTACATCCTATGTGAATCAACGGGGACAGTAAATTGTTCATCCTACATTGCTCTTTCCCCTAGTAAAAACTGCCCCTGACTGTCATCCTTCTGAATCTCTGAGTCACCTCAGGACTTCTGATACTGTCTACACTCCACTATTCCTTCAACACGGAGAAGATTTTCACTGTTCTTCTTTACTAATTCTTTGAGAACTTTCATATGTGATTCATTGGGGCAGAGAGAAAAAAATCATTTACATCTCTGGGAAATAGTACATATGTGCAGCAGAAGGTTCCTTTGCCCAGGTTTCTGTCTGAGACTGTTTTGTAGTTTTGATCTCAGAAGTAGAATATTGATGCTTTTAGAAGGGAGTGTTTGCTTTTTCTCTGGTAGGTATTGTTTAGAGGGTGTTAAAGAAATGGCCCAAATCTTCCCTACATGTGTTCTTAAGAATGCAGATTTTGTCATAAAATCTTCAAACATGCAGTCATTAGTTATATACACTAAAGGCTGAGATGTGAACATTTTATCTCATTTTGTCCCCCATTTGCTTTCTATTCATTTAGGCCTTAAAACCCTCAGGGCAGTATGGAAGAAGGTAAATAACTGTAAGTCCTGGCTTTGAGAACCTATTTCCAGGAACTATGCTGAACAGCAGTTATCTAAACATGCTTCTGCAATATTAATGTTGGCCACAAACCCTTTGGGAGCAGTTTTTTAGAAAAATTACCATTTTTTTTTGTTTGCCTAGTATCTAATTTCTTTTGATGTGTAAATTACTTTTCTTGTTGTGGATTGGGTTATAGTTTAGGAAAAGTTCATTTTGATCTTCAGAATTCAGTATTTCATTTAAATTATTGCTTGACACAGATCTGGAAGAACCATCATAAGTATTTGTAGGAAGTGAGTCTCTGTTGAGCACATGTGGGTGACTTTGGGAGGCTGGCCTCATGAAAGGCAGCTCGGCTTCTTCCTAAACTGTCACTGAGTGCCAGTCTAAATGTACTTTAATATAGGCAAGGACAAGGATTAATCCACTATGGCATTTATCAAATGCCTACTAAGCAGTAGGCATTTGATAAAAGTTTGTTAGTTACATTGAGCATAACTTACATTAATATGTTTATTATGACACAAAAACCATATAATAAATAGTTCAATTCAGATCTGGAGGACTTGCATGTTTAAGTTTCTGTGCTTAGTGGCACAAGACAGAATAAGATGTGGTCCTTCCCCTTGGGAGCTTATAATTTTGTAGGGTTCAGAAGTGATGCCTGCAAATAAAAAGAATGCTATAATAAAGTCATAGACCAGGTGATACTGGCATGAGAGGAAGTCAGGATCTTTTGTCAGCTGAAGGAAAATCGGAGGAGGCCTCTGGCTGGCACACTATAGGCATTTAATAAATTGAATGAAGGAGAGATGGCTCTTGAGCTAGAACCTAAAACTGATGAAATTTAAAATACTTAATAATTGCATAGACTATTTAATTTTGTGATTTCAATGTTTTTTTAAAAAATAATTCCTGGCCGGGCGCGGTGGCTCAAGCCTGTAATCCCAGCACTTTGGGAGGCCGAGACGGGCGGATCACGAGGTCAGGAGATCGAGACCATCCTGGCTAACACGGTGAAACCCCGTCTCTACTAAAAAATACAAAAAACTAGCCGGGCGAGGTGGCGGGCGTCTGTAGTCCCAGCTACCCGGGAGGCTGAGGCAGGAGAATGGCGTGAATCCGGGAGGCGGAGCTTGCAGTGAGCTGAGATCCCGCCACTGCACTCCAGCCTGGGTGACAGAGCGAGACTCTGTCTCAAAAAAAAAAATAAAATAAAATAATTCCTAAGATTGTGAATGTTACAACTGCAATTTACCCTTAAAATGTACCTCTACCCTCAATTCTAGGAAATTTGCAAATTATAAGGGCCTGTATTTTCTTTGAATAATCAGGGAAGGAAATATGATTATTCTTGGCATTTGTGAAATTCCAGATAAAGACATTAACAGGTCTTACTTTCCCTTAGCCTTAACTTACAATGTACAACACTAAATTTTTGACCATTCAGAATGCCCTGTACTTTAATTGCTTTTATCTGTTTATCTGGAACTGGTCAGAAAACAGAAAACAAATCAATAAACTATGTGCAGCTCTTTGTTGGACCTTAATTTCTCCATTCCCTGGCATACGATATGCATGGATAGGAGACTTTATCATTTTGGTGTGACTGAGAGGAACTTAATATTCAGTTCAGGCTCTTGCTCTTATCTATCCATTTATTTCCTGAATGTTTCCATGGATGAGGAACCCACCCTTTCCTGAGTCAAACTGTGCCATTGTTTGCCTACCTGAATTATCAGTAATTCTTCCATAGGTTGCTCTGGAGTCAGATTTTCTCTAACTTGAATCCCTGTCTCTTACTATGCATGTAAGTGCTATCATAGACTGCCATGGCATCGCTGTGTTCCTGTGTCAGATATTCTCTAGGCTAACATCCTAAACACTGCCTACCTGCCATATATGAAGTAATAACCAAGACTCGGTAAAATGGGGAGAGTATCTATTAGATTCAAGGGAGTTTAATGCATTTTTAGGAGCCTATCACTCCATCATTTCTTTATGGAAATCTTAGAGGTACTCTGTCCCTGACTGTAAGTCTCTCAGACAAGCTATCTTGCTGGTTCCCTTTGTGTGACGCCCAGCCTGGTGCTGGCAGTGCCTTGCCTATGGAGCTTCAGCAAGCTACTTATGGCCACAGTTGTCTTCATTCATCCCTCAGCTCTGCACCTACCTCAGGTAATCTGAGATTGCTAATAAATAGTGAGCATTAATAAATAAACAGATAGTTGTATTGGAAAGGAGCATTAGATATGAAATCAGACCTGAGTTCCAGTCCTAGCTCTGCTATTTACAGATGAGACAAAAACCACTGATCTTCTGAATATGCAATGGTGCTAATTATGTTCACTTGTTTACTAGGCAGTTTCAATAATTATGTATGTGAAAGGGCTTTGCAATTCACATACTGGTTGTGGTTCATGTTTATTATTAACAGTAATATTGATAAAAGAATATATGTAATTTATGAATAATAAATGTCTGATTATTTTAAATAACAAATGTTGGAAACTTTTGTAGAGTGTAATTTTAGAACAAAGCCACTGACTGTGTTTCTTCTGGAAGATTTAATTTCGGTATTTTCTGACCCTAAAATTCCAATATAAACATATGCCCTTGGTGAGCTTATTTAAGAAGGAGAGCCAGGTGTCCCCTTTTTTGTCACCTCCACCCCTACAGCTTTGCCAGAGCCACTTTGGGGGCCTCTACGGGGGCTCTGAGAGATTTCCCACACAAGAACTGGTGCGCCCTCCGTGGTGGGTTTATGAGATCACAGCCCAAGGTAGTAAATTAAAGATGCTATAATTCACTTTCCATAGGTGGTCTTGGCTGCATTCCACAGTCTTTTGGCTGAAAGGTTGCTGATTTTGAAGCACTGGCCCAAAGTCAAAACTTAGCCCAGATGACTGGCCAGCCAAGCAATGAGCAATAGCATCAACAGATGAGCCACTGGTTTTTCTGTGGAGGTCTTTTGTGTTCCCTTCATATGTATTTAATTTTTGCTGTTTTGAGTATTTCTGGAGTGATGCAGAAACAGAAATTGCAGGCATTTTTCAGGGATAGAGAAATTTGTAATTTTATGTACTTCTGTCTTTTTGATTTAGGCTGTCTTTGCTGCAGGACACCAAGGGTGGTAAGGGTCAGTTTTTGAGTCCTAATCCAGGCCACCACTGGATTGCTACCAATTAGCACATCTAATGATTGACAGATTTTAGGAGCTAAACCTCTGGCAGGGCCCTTTATGTGCATTTTATTATTTTTTCAAAAAGTGGGTAAAAAGACTGGCACCAATCTTAAGCCTAAACTAATTTCATGTTTACCACACCATTTCAAATACTATGGAAGAGTTTGGCTTACTGTCCCAAAGCACTCGAATTTTTTTCCTCTTGGTTCCAATGCTCTTCCATTCCATGGGATCCAAGCCAGGCAAGTAATGTAAGCCAAGTGGCGCTTGTTTGCCATGTAGATCCTGACAAATATAGAGTAATTCTTCTATTCTTCAAAGCTGTTACATCTTTGGCTCCACAACGATTGAGGTTGTAGGTGAAGCATTTAAAACCCTCATCTGCCTAAAATGTAAACATATTATTTTTTTTCAATATTTTTGAGTCAGAATGTATTATACAAGTGTTTGCTATACTTTTTGGAAATTTGCTGTCAAAATGTCTGACATTTCATAAGTTTATGTTGTAGAGAACTATTTTTAAATAAATGCTTGACTTTTGTGTGTACAGTACAAATTATTTTGCATTCAACTCTGCTATGTAGTATGTGTGTTTGTGTGTTTTGGTGGTAGTGGTTTAGTGTAAAGGAATGTTCTGCTGTATTTAAAAAAATTAGCTTTCCTAGAACAGATGTTAGCGTAACTAACTACTGACTGAAAATGGCTGGCAAGAATGAATTTCATTTCACTTAGCATACCCCATTCCATGCACAAGGGCATAGCTATGATAATTCTAAAAATCACTTCTCTTGGTCTAGTCTCTGTAGACATACTTTCAGCTCTCCAGTAATTGAGATTGAATTGTGAAATAATATATCATTTAGTAAGCTAGTAAGATTTAATGGTTACGGTTGAAATATAGGAGAATCTTCTCTTCAGAGTAGGTGGTGGAGGTAGCATAAGTGTCTGACTATTATAACTTCAGAGCAATTTCAGTAAAAGAATTAACACACTGGATCAGTTAAGTACTAAGTCAATTTAATGCAAATATTTGCACTTTCTTTAGCTGAACTTTTTGAAGAGCTCATTCTAATGAGCCGTCCAAAAACTTAGATAAGCGGTATGGCAGATATTAAGAAATCTTTTTAGGAACTGACTTTCAGTGAATGGTAAGCAGGAATGACTTGTAAGACCTCACAGCTCAAGCAGTGAATATGATCTGACCACTTAAGTTGTGCAGTATATTTCACATGTTTCCTTTTAATCAGAATTAAGGCTTTTGAGCTGGAGAAAGGTATGTGGAATGTCTAAGGAAAATCAATTGAGCATATTTAAAGCTAATTTCTAAATTTAGCTGAAGATTTTCTTAGGTTAAATAAGTACTTTGGGGGCATTTAAAAAAAATGTAGTTATATAACAGGAATTCATCTAGTCTTTTCTGACACCTCTGTTCCCTTTCTCCCTCTTTTCTATCCTCCCCACCTTGATACATCAAAAAATCCAAAGCACACTCTGCAATTGCCCAAGGGTTTAAGTGCTCAATGTATTTTATATAAGTTTCATAAGGCAAGCAGAGATATTTAGATAGGCACAGCTTAGAACCAATTTGGGCATATGCCTTTCAGTTCTTATAAATACCATTCATAGTGCAATGGAGGTTTTCTCTACATTACAGAGTAAAATGGATATTGAGCCATTCAACTTCATAGATCAGGTAAAAGTTTTGGGAGCTTATATTCTTCAGCTATTGCTTCAAAAGTTTAGGGAGCTTATATTTCCCAGCTGTTGCTTCAAAAGCCATAGCTGGGGGGAAAAAAACAATAGCTGGAGAATATAACTTTTGAAGATATAGACATAGACCAAGTTATTTGTAGTCTCTGCCCACCCCCGTCCCAACATTAATTCTGTTCTTTGAAATCAGCCCCAATTATTTTAAAAAAGTAAAGGCTAAAAACCCCTTCTAGTACCCTAAAATGTGTTATGGAACAAGATAGAGAATCAATAAAATGAAATTATAAAATATAAATACATCAAACATTCACATTTTTACAGGTGGGGAGATGGTGCTGGGAGATTTTTAACTGAGATTAGGTTTCAGGTGTTAAATCGGCATCTCAGTAGGAAAAAGTATCTGCTACCAACTTTTTGTATGCTTTTAAATCAATGTGTATTATTGTTCCTATCATTTTTGTTAGATAAATTCTGTTGTAAAAATAAAATTCTCTAAAACATTCCTGAAATCTTTGACCATTTTTACTTAAAGTCATTACTTTTTAAAACGGTGGCATTCTGATGATTAATTCTTATAATAGGAATTTATAGACCAGACCTTTTCAACTGGTCTATTCTCCACATTCCTTCCCCTTGTACCCCATGGCAGCTTATTCTTTAAATATCATCTTTGTTGCAAGGCAGACACTCTTCCTCTAATTTAGAGGAAGGCTATTATTACCTGACGATTGAGACTTCAAAGCCTCTTTGGGGCCATTTGTGGGAATAGGAGGGGGAGCTTCTTCATTCCCACCTGACCACCCTCCCACTACCCCTTCTTCCAGCAGATCTCTGGTCTGACCTTGTGGCTAGTTACAGGGCAGAGATAGGTGTCATAAAGGGAAACATTCCTGCCAAATAAAAGTTCTTTGTTATTTGTGAGTCTCTATTATTTCTTCTTTATGGTGCTCTATAGAGTATACCAGGGACTATTGGGAGCAGGGGCCAAGGCACTCTAGTAGAACTATACCACTGATTAGAAAAGGCAAGGGTGGACACAGACAGAGGTAAGAGTGGTACTGCAGTTTTTACCTGTTAAACGATCTCTTTTTAATTTTTAATATTCAAGCACAGATATCTGCAGAAAATATGATTGTTTTAGATGTTCTATGACCCAGCACATGTTCTACCTCTACCTCGGCACGTTCCCTCCTTGACCATCCCCCATCTCCCTTGGCTACTACCTGCTCACTTCCAAGGCTAAGCCCTGCGGACAGACACCCTCAGCTTTTTTTTTACAACTGGAGCATCCTGTGCAAAACTCTGTCAGAGAAATTTCCAATCAGATGTAATTCTTTGTGAACTTCTCAGCCTCCCACACTAGCCTGTGAGCAACTGGGGGTCTGGGAGGCCATTTGTCTCTATATTTAGTTAGTACGGTGCCTGCATGATAGTAATGCTCCTAGGTGATTGCTAAAGAAATGTTCATTACTTGTAATAAAGCAAAGAAATAAATAATCTATGTTGGCTTAAATGGAGACCATGTGTCATGTCAGCATGTTGTTTTAGTTTTATTTTAACTTTTCTAAGAGGCAACCAAGTCTTGTATCTCTCTCTAACTCTTAAATTACAGGTTCTGTAAGGAATAGGGGCTATTGATTTAACGTTGACTCAATTTTAAGCATGATAAATGCTAGCGGTTGGCTAGATAGTAATTTGTAAACTGGATAGCCATTTGAAGTGAAATAACAGGAAGCTGACTGGAGTCAATGAATATTCTTCCAAAAGGAGTACTACAGGTTTAGTCATTGTTCACTTACATTTTTATTCAAGGTTATGTTGTAACGATGACTGGATTTTTCCTCTCATTCTAGTGTATTCATTTCTCCCACCTCCCGAATATCTGACTGTTGCCCTTTCTCAGGGAATTCAGGTTACATATAACATTCATCAAAATTATTTTTTCCTGAAATTATTTATTTATTGTCTGCTTCCTTCATTATTTGTACATTCCATATAGTTGGTGCCTATTAGGTTTACTCCAGCACCAGCAGTGTCTAGTGCATGGTAGGTACTCAAGACAAATTTGGACAATATACTATGAGCCATAGTAATGTGTGTAACTGAGGGACCACTGAATTTTCAAAGAGACTTCAAGTTGTGTTTGTGCATTTCTTCACAACCTTGAATTTGTTAGAAGTCTTATTGATTTCATATCACTTTGACATTAAATGTGTAGAATCACATTTCACAATTTGTGTACTATAGTGGAAAAGTGGAGGCCAAAAATACTGTATTGAAATACAGGCAAAGTAAAATGGTCATGTTTGATAAAAAGAACTGAATTCATAATGGACTGCCTTTTCGATGCATAGCTCATGGTTTTATAACCTCTGTGCATATTCTCAAGGCTATCTTAACCAACCATGAGTTAACCAGTTTACAGTGACTAGGCATATTCAGTTCTGGCCAAATCGTTCTGTCATTGAATTGGTCTGGTGTAGAAGTAGTTTTTGGTCCACTTGTTTTCAGTTAAACCTTACGCTATGGGTGGGTGGAGGGGACATTTATAATGTGTGCTGAGGCAGCTGGGTAATATTGCATTACTATCCTAGGAATACTGAGGAGTGGTTATTTTTAGCTTTCACCTGAGCAAACATGACTCAGTTTGTTGACCTGAATCTATCCAGCCCCCTCTTGAATACACAAACTCTATTAATCCCTAGAACCACGCAAGTGACTAAGTAAGGCCTTCATTACAAATACCTGTTAGTTTATTGTGGCTTGTTCAAAGGTTGAAGATAATTTAAACTTCCTCCATTTAGCTCTTTTCTCTTAAAACAAAATCCCACACACTTAAAAAAAATTTAAAGACAGATTAAACTTTTTTTTATTCTAGACACAATTTGTGACCCATATAGCTAACATTTTGGCTCTAGCTAATGAAAACACCTTCTATGGTAGGTGACCAGCTACCAGCTATAAGCTTTGCTTTTGGTTTACTTGCTAATGCTGTCTACATAAAGAAACACTTGGGAATTCACTTTTAGCTGGAGTAGGACATTGCGCTGAGCTGAAATATATTATTGGGAGAACATTAAGTGTCCATGTTTGAATATCAGGATATCTGTTTACTTTCTCAAGCAATACATGTGTTTTCTCTTTTGAACACTATTAGAAAAATGAGAAATGTTGAATTATCTTCAGGTTTTGAAGTTATGGAAAACATTTTTGAGACTGGAGGACTAATTTATTCAAGTGAAAAAAATTGTGATTCTCATAGTATAGCTTGAGATGCACTTGAGGCTTCTCCAAGTTCACTGCCATGGTATTTATGAAAATATTAGTATTTCTGGGATTTTTTTTTTTCTTTATGAAAGAAATACTAGACTAATGAGAGAATGAAAATAATGCAGGCCCCTAAAAAGGCAGGCGTTCACTGCATTCATTAAAAATGCGGCCTTTGTGCCCGTAAAGTGTTCAGCTTCTCTGTTATTAAGTTTGGAATGTGGTTTTGGAGCTTAGCTGAGGAACTCAGCTAGTTATTTTTCGTTTTGGTCTGAGAAGTGAGAGACTTGTTTTTCAAGAAGGTAAAAAATAAAGAAAAAAAGGTTAGGTTCATTTTGGAAGAATAGAAGTTTTAAAATGTAGTAACTATTTTCTGCAGCAAATAGTCAGTTTGAGTATGTTAGCCGAAAATAGAATTCATGACTTTTGTCTCACTGTTTATTTCTCCAACCACATTAAAAAGGGTTCAGTTAAATGTGCCATTTGGCTTTTCTAATGTCAGTGGGCTATTTAGCTGAGTCAGGATAACCAAAGTTTGATTGACTCATATTTCTAAGAATAAGTCAGATGTCTGATTTTGGATGGCTTCAATGTAAAGTCTTTGTGATACAGTTTTGAGTTTTAAAGAAAAACTTTCCTAGCAGGGGTTAGTGGCAACTTGTATTGCAGTGTTTAGCATTCTGCATGAAGGATGTTCAGCTAGAGCTTAGTAGTGTTGAGTTTTCTGGTAAGTTTTAGTAGGCATTGTCCCAACTTCTTGCAAACATAACATTTTACTAAAAATGTATCAAAATAGATATTTAATAGAATAGAAAAATAATGTGGATTCGAACATTAGAAGTGGGGCAGAATATTAATAATACACATTTTTGCCTCTTATATAACTTTGTTTGCTTTTCATGTTTCTCCATTGCTGTCTGATCTCTATTAAATAAGAGAGAATTTCTGCTTGGAATTTCTGCATACATAATATACCAAGTATCAGATGCACAGAAATACACGTATTTAAACCACACACATAAACCATAATTTATGACATTTTCTTTTAACTACTAACTTTCAAAGTTTTATAGATGTATTTATTTTAAAATATACTAGTAGGACCCACATAAAGAAAACAATGAAAGTTTCAAAGACATTTAAAAACAGATTGTAGACAATGCAGAAGCAAGTACTGTTCTTGGATGGGAAAACTAAATGCTGGGGAAGGATGCTAATTCTGTCCACATTAATTTATTATTATCTATTTATTTATAGATTTAATTTAATCCTCAATATCCTAGCAAAAAGATGTAAATTTGAAATAGATTGGGGAAGAGAGTTAATCTAGTAGATATTGATAAAAATAATCAACTTAGTCAGGAGTGGTGGCTCACGCCTGTAATCCTAGCACATTGGGAGGCCAAGGCAGGAGGATCACGAGGTCAGGAGATCGAGACCATCCTGGCTAACACAGTGAAACCCCATCTCTACTAAAAATACAAAAAATTAACTGGGCATGGTGGCGGGCGCCTGTAATCCCTGCTACTCGGGAGGCTGAGGCAGGAGAATGATGTGAATCCAGGAGGCAGAGTTTGCAGCGAGCCGAGATCGTGCCACTGCACTCCAGCCTGGGCAACAAAGCGAGACTCCGTCTAAAAAAAAAAAAAATCAATTTATAGAATTCAAAGCAATGTTGTGCTGATCCATGAATTGACAGTTTAATACATGGAAAAGAACAGATGTTCAGAAACATATACTCATATACATAAGGCTAACATTGATATGATAAATCAACAAAAGGGAAGGTCTGTTCAATAAACTATAATTTAAATATTTAAGAAATAAAACTAGAACCTTACCGCATCTCATAGCAATTTTCAGATGGATCAACTATTTAAATATTAGAAAAAATGAAATTGCAAAAAATAAATAGAAGTCAATATAAATGACTATTGAATTTTGAGATCAAGAAGGTCAGTTTCTTTGAGCACAAAAGCATGGGGGAAAAAACATAAAAGAGGGATTCCATGTAAGATCTGGAACTTCTCTATTTGAATGTGCCATAAACAAATTTAGATAGCAGATGGAAAATTTAGGAGAAATTTCCAACAAAACATATTAGACAAATGATGATTCTTATTCACAGATAGCCTTTACAAACTGATGAAGGAGAAGTTGATTTTGGTGTATTATGTGACTGACTACTTTGCAACTACTAATTGAAGGATTTTAATTATAAAGAAAATATGATATAATAGCTAATATTTTATACTTTTCGTGTGCTCAAGCACTACTCTGAATGCCTTAAAATGTTAACTTTGTTTAAAATATACAGTAACTTGGAAAGGTTGGTACTATTATTATTGCCATCTAAGAGATGATAAAACTGATACAGAGATAAGCTTAGTAATTTGCCCAAAACTTTCCTAGTGTGGATTTGCAGTGACACAACTAAAAATGAGAGAGCCAGGATTTGACATCAGACAGGTGGCCTCTGGAGCCAATGTTATCACACACTACTCTGCTTTTCTAAGTGAATAAAAAGAAAAGACTACAAAACTAGGCATGATATAACTCTTTTATAAATGTGTTAATAGTTGTGTATATTTTAAAGTTACATAATTTAATTCATGTGTAAACTTTTTATCTAATTATACAGTCATAGAAAAGACAGATGGTATTTTGACATTTTTTCAACAGTGGTTACTTCCCTCTAGTGGGATTTTGGGTAAATGTTGTTTTGAACTTAAAATTTCTGTATTTTCCAAATTATTAATATGATAATCATATAACCATTAGATAATCACAAAATAGTGTTTTTAAAGTTACACATTTCAAAGTTGCTTTGCTGTCTTGAAATGCATGGTTTATATTTTAGTACACTTTTGAAGTATCAGTCAGTGTTTGAGTTCCCATTCTCTGCTAGGTACCAAAGCCAAGTGGTGGCCCCTAGTTCTTTATCTTGAGTAAAAGCAATATTGTACAATTTTAGAGCCAAGAGGAATCTTAGAAACTCATCATTTCGTTTCTCAGATGATGGTCCTGAAGCTATTATAGATTTAACTGACTTACCCAAGATTCACTGACAGTAAGTTTTTAACCAGGCTTCGAATCCAGGTTTGAAGACTAAGGTCTTCTGACTTTAGATACTGTTCTCTATGAAGGCCCAGAGCTCTCCAAGACCTCAGTCAGGTGGGAACTGTAGCACAGTTGACTTTTGTGATATTGTTTTGAAGTGCGGAAGTATAACTAGACTGGTAACAAATGTATTCTTTCACAGCAATTGAAAACATAATGGGAAGGTTCTCAGGGATACTGTTAGGACACCTCTGGAGGTCACTGAACGAACTTCACCCAGATTTGGAAGATCCCTAAGTATTGCTGAGCCCCAGTTGTAGAAGGCAGTACAAAAACTGGAGAGAACACAGTAATGGAAAGAGTATTAACCAGAAACAGTAGTTTCAGTAGATCGTTTTTCTAAAAACAGACAAACATTCTCTTTTCAGCTCCAGGGCCCACAACGGCAGTGTCCTACATGTCGGTGAAATGTGTGGATGCCCGTAAGAACCATCACAAGACAAAATGGTTAATGCCTTGGGGACCCAATCAGTGTGACAAGATCCGAGACATTGAAGAAGCAATTCCAAGGGAAATTGAAGCCAATGACATCGTGTTTTCCGTCCACATTCCCCTCCCCTCCATGGAGATGAGTCCTTGGTTCCAATTCATGCTGTTTATCCTGCAGCTGGACATTGCCTTCAAGCTAAACAACCAAATCAGTAAGTGTACTCTCCTCTCATCCCTTTCTTCCCTTTGAGCATTCCCCTCTTTGGGTTCTTTCGGAGCCAATTCTAATAAAAGAAAATGATAATAGTAATAGTGAGAATTATTGACTACTTACCAGGCACTTTCTGAGTACTTTACCTGTATTAACCCATTTAATCTTCCCACCAGGTTCCTTGAGGTAGTCTTATTATTTCATTTTAGAGATGGAACACTTGGGCACCAGTGAGGTTACTCATGATCTGAAGACTAGAGAGTGGAAAAGCTGAGATTTCTGACTCAGAAAACTGCCCTAACCACCAAGCTTCATCACCTCTCTAGTGTCACAGGGGAGTTCACCCCAATGGAGTGACTTGAGGGTTCCTGAAAGGTTTTTTTTTTTTTAATGTCTTTTTCCCACTGGGCTTTGAGTAAATCTAGGGCCTTACAAAAAGATCCCTACCAAATGGAAATGCTAACCCAAGGGCCCCCATTTCCCCTCCTATTTTTGTTTTTTTTTTTTTTTTTTGTAGCTTACTCATTTGCAGTTTAAAACTCTGAGGGCATGAGATATATAAACTTTTCATGGGGAGAAAAATCACTGGGGTGATTTCTGGGAGGCCAATACATTTATGGCATCTGGGGACAGTATTAGGAATCTTAGGCTAAGAAGGAAGAAAACTTTTTTTTTTTTCCTTTTTGACTGAGATGGGATTAAAGATGTGAGGGAAAGGGGAAAAGATGTGTTAAAGGCAGCTCTGTCTAGGGCCTGTCCATGGATTGAAACACTATTGCTTTTTCTTTTTCTTTTTCTTTTTCTTTTTTTTTTTTTTTTTTTTTTTTGAGACAGAGTTTCGCTCTTATTCCCCAGGCTGGAGTGCAGTGGTGCCATCTCAGCTCACTGCAACTTCCGCCTCCCGGGTTCAAGTGATTCTCCTGCCTCAGCCTGCCACGTAGCTGGGATTACAGGCACCCGCCACCAGGCCCAGCTAATGTTTTTTTTTTTTTTTTTTTTTCCCCTGTATTTTTAGTGGAGACCGGGTTTCACCATGTTGGCCAGGCTGGTCTTGAACTCCTGACCTCAGGTGATCCACCCACCTCGGCCTCCCAAAGTGCTGAGATTACAGGTTTGAGCTACCGTACCTGGCCTGAAACACTATTCTTTCTTCTTCTTCTTCTTCTTTTTTTTTTTTTTTTAGAGACAGAGTCTCTTATGTTTCCCAGGCTGGTCTCAAATACTGGCTCAGGCTGGAGTTCAGTAGCATAATCATAGCTCACTACATCCTCAAACTCCTGGGCTCAAGCTATCCTCCCACCTCAACCTCCTGAATAGCTAGGACTACAGGCTAATGTTGTAATTTTTAATTATTTTTTCCTTTTTGCAACAGGGTCTTGCTCTGTTGCCCAGGCTGGAGTGCAATGGTGTCATCACAGCTCACTGCAGCCTCAACCTCCCAGGCTCAAGCGATCTTCCCACCTCAGCCTCTTGAGTAGCTGGCATGAGCCACTGCACCTGGTCTTAAATTTTAAAAATTAGTTTTTTTGGAGATGGGAGTCTCTCCTGAGCTCAAGCAATCTTCCCACTTTAGCCTCCCCAAATTTTTGGTTTACAGCTGTGAGCCACCATGCCTGATCTGAGGTACTATTTCTAAATATAATTTTCATGTATCTGTAATAATTTTGATATACAATTATTTTTACTCTGTTTAGGAGTTGGAGCACTATGTATACCTGACTGATAGCTTACCTGAAATAAATAGATTGTGCTAAGATAATTTTCTAGATACAGTTTTCTTTTTCTCATTCATTCATTCTCTTGCCCATTATTTTAAACTGTTTTCGAGTGCCTACCACTTCTAGGCACTCTGCTGTTGGCTGAATATGCTGTCTTTTAAGGAGCTTATGGCTAAGTGGAAATGACAGGCAAATAACTAATCATTACAGTATGGTATGCTGGATGCTGTGACCCAGTTATGCCCAGGAGGATATGGAAACTTAAAAGTCTTCACAGCAGAGAAAAGGAAGACTTCCCTGGAAGGGTGTGTAGGTGTGTGTTGGTGGGGAGCGTTGTAGAGAGGCAAGCAGACAACTCTTTGAGGTGAATGTTAAAGAGAGAAGAGCCTGGTGAAGAGGTGAAGATGAGCAAATGGAAGAGCATTCTATATAGAAGGAAATGTCTTATATGAGGGTCCAAATCTGCACAATGCCCTCAAGCTTTCAAGTGGTGGTTCCCATGTCTCTAAACCCTCGCTTATTGACTCACTTGTTCACTCACTCACTCATTGGTTGTGCAACACATTTATTCATGAGTTCATTTAAACTTTATTAAGTCTCAGCCATATGTTGAACACTCAGTACTGAGGATACAAGATTGCATAAGACATGGTTCTTGTAATGGGTTAGGGAAGGGGGTGCCTGGAAAACAGACACTTAAACCTACAAATAAGAAAAAAAAAACATTATGTGCTATAATAAGAATACACAATGTAATGTGAGGAGCCTTGGGAAGGAAAGAGTTTGCTATGAGATTCAAAACTAAATGTCTAAAAATTTTTTTGAAACCTGCAGGTTTGGGTTTTAGTATTCCTATTCCTAAGAATGCATTCAAGCAAAGGAGAATGAGGACAGTAAGAAGAGCCGTGGGAGGATGAGATAGGTAGAGTACCTGATTTATGTATGTTTGGGTGGAAAGGTAAAGGACGTGATATTCTGTTATTTGGGCTTGTTGTCGTTATTTCAGGTATAATCTCTCCTAGACAGATTCCTACTTCTAGCTCCAAGTATAAACAAAAAGATTTACCCTGTAATAATAAATTAAATAATTACTATCTACTGACTGTATTAATGCTGGGTAACAAATTACCCTAAAATTTAGCAGCTTTCACCGATAAACATTTTTTTTTCTTTTCTTTTCTTTTCTTTTTTTTTTTTTTTTGAGTCGGAGTTTCTTGTGGGTGCAGTGGCACAATCTTGGCTCACCACAGCCTCCGCCTCCCGGGTTCAAGTGGTTCTCCTGCCTCAGCCTCCCGATTAGCTGGGATTACAGGCATGCACCACCATGCCCGGCTAATTTTTATATTTCTAGTAGAGACGGGGTTTCTCCATGTTGGCCAGGATGGTCAAGAACTCCCGACCTCAGGTGATCCACCCACCTCGGCCTCCCAAAGTGCTGGGATTACAGGCATTAGCCACGGTGCCCAGCCAACTATAAACATTTCTTAGCTCCTCATTTCTGTGGGTCAAGGATCTAGTTTGGGAGTCTCTGGCTCAGACTCTCTCTTGAGGTTGCAATTAAGCTGTTGGCCTGGTCTGCAGTCTCATCAGGCATGAGGGCTCCACTGGGGGAGGGGAATCTGCTTCCAAGCTCTCTCACATGGTTATTGGCAGGCTTCCATCCCTCCCACGTGGGTCTCTCCATAGGACTGCCTGGCAACATGGCAGCGGGCTTCCCCCAGAGATAGTGAGCCAAGAGAGAGCCCGAGCAGTGCTGGAGAGGGAAACCGCTGAATCTTGCAAGTGACATTCCATCACTTCTGCTGTATTCTGTTGGTTAGAAGTGAACTAGTAAGTCCAGCCGACACTCAAGGGAGGTGATGACAGAAGGGCATGAATGCCAGGAGATGGGGATCATTGAGGACTATGTTAGAGGCTGAGTACCTGCTGGCATACTTTTCAACGGATTCACGGTTTCATTTGAAATATGTTCCCTGATTTATATGTAGATTGGGGGTAAGATAGAAAGTTTTTTAAGAGCATGGGCTTAGGAGTCCCACAGTGATGGGTTTAAATCCTTGCACCACTTTTTAAAAGCTCTACCATATTGGACAAGTTACAGAACCTCTCTTAGCCAGTTTCCTCCCTTGTAAAATACGGATAATAATGCCTAATTAACCAAATCACTCTAAGGAATAAATTAGTTTATGTAAAACTTTTAGGACATAGTAAGTACTTATTTTTTATTTATTTTTTTTGAGACGGAGTCTCACTCTGTCACCCAGGCTGGAGTACAGTGGCGTGATCTTGGCTCACTGCAATCTCTGCCTCCCGGGTTCAAGAGATTCTCCTACCTCAGCCTCCCGAGTAGTTGGGACTACAGGTGCATGCCACCACACCCAGCTAATTTTTGTATTTTTAGTAAAGACAGGGTTTTGCTATGTTGGCCAGGCTGGTCTCGAACTCCTGACTTCAGGTGATCCACCTGCCTCGGCCTCCCAAAGTACTGGGATTACAGGTGTGAGCCACCACACCCAGCCTGGACATAGTAAGTACTATTTTAAAAGATTAAAAATTAAAAGTAGCTATTAAAATTATCCAATTATATTTATCCTTATTACTGAAATTCAGCCATTTTTCCAATTCTTACTTCTACACCTTGGTTAGTGAGATTAGTCTTTATAAAAGAAGCATGCGGTAGAGATAAGTCTTCCTTATCCACAGGGGATATGTTCTAAGACCCCCCCCCCCCCAGTGAATGCCTAAAATCATAGCACTGAACCCTATATACATACATGATGTTTCTTCCTATACATACATATATAGGATAAAGTTTAAATTATAAATTAGGTGCAGTAAAAGATTAACAACAATAATTAATAATGAAACAGAAAAAAAATATGCTGTTCACAGTTTTAAGGATAGATTCATTCTTATTGTAGATCTTAGCAACCTCAGCGTAAGATTTTTTTTCTTTTAAGTTGAGAACTTTATCTTCTTAAAGGAAGCACTTGACTTGTCTCTTTAGCACATCTGAAATGCCAGCATCCCTACTCTTGCGCCTTGGGGCAATAATGAGAGAAAATAAGGGTGACTTGCACACAAGTACTGTAATACACAGCAGTCGATCTGGTAACTTAGATGGCTGCTAAGTGACTAATAGGCAGGAGAAGGGAGATGCTGGACCAAGAGGTGATTCTTATCGGGGAACAGCACAAGATTTCATGATGCTACTCAGAACAGTGCATAATTTAAAACTTAAGAATTGTTTATTTCTGGAATTTTTCATTTAATATTTTTAGACTGTGATTGACCTCTGGTAACTGAAACCTCTGAAGGTGAAACCTCCGATAAGAAGGAGACTCTTTTAGCTTTAATTTATCATTTCCTTGCTCAAAACATCTTCAGTGACTAACAAATAAGACTCGGTGTTCAGAGC
This sequence comes from Piliocolobus tephrosceles, assembly GCF_002776525.5. Taxonomy (NCBI): domain Eukaryota; kingdom Metazoa; phylum Chordata; class Mammalia; order Primates; family Cercopithecidae; genus Piliocolobus; species Piliocolobus tephrosceles. The sequence goes on from NC_045434.1 coordinate 154,000,233, forward strand.
GCTTCTGGCTCAAGGCTTCTTTTTAGCCTCCTTCCTCGCTGCTGACCTGTAACCGTTCTCTGCATCCTCAACAGGAATAGTTTCCTGCCCTGTAAACACATCCAGAGAGTTTCTCCCTTTGCGTCTTTGCTGATAATTGATCCTGCCTACCTCTTCCTCTCTTGTGATTCCCCTTCTCACAAATGAAGGGCTCCTCCCAGAAAAACCTACTCATTCTTCACAACATCCCAAATGTCACATACCCCTGGAGACTTCCTAGGTATTTTCTATATTATCTCCCGTCCTCATTCCTTCCTGAATATAATCTGTCTTTCCTTACACATCCTTCATTACTTGGCCTTGTGACGTTTACTTTATCAGCCTTGTGGTCTGTACAGTGGAATTGTCTTCTCTGAGTCCTTAGTAAATTACAAACTCCCAGTGGGCAGATTATGCAGTTTGTTTACATTTATGAAATCCACAGCTTTGTGTATAGGAAGCTGTGGATGAAAATACGGGATTGTGTCATTCTTCTGCCACTAAAAGGAACATAAAGCAACTGATTGAAGTGCTTCCTCCCCTCCCACACTTCAAAATAAGAGTTTTGTTGTTTAACATTTCAATATATATGTCTGGTCCCCACTGCTCCTATATTTTTTACACTGATGAAACTGTGGTTAAGAAGTTAAGAATTGCCTATAGGAGTAGTATGTTGCTACTTTTGAGCAGCCTGTTACATGACAGGCAGTTGTTTAGAGCATAGTCTGACAGTTGGGCAGGTACTTGCCACAGGTTCCGTTTTTAGGTTGTGAGGAAAGTGCTGGATTATCTTGTGGTTCTACCTTTTACATCACTGAAGGTGACTGGCCTATAATTTGATTTCAAAACTTGGCATCAGAATCATTGAGTAACCTAATGCAGAGCCTCAGGTAAGTTTAGGTGAAATTTTAAGAGTCAATGATAAATTTCTAAAATTATACCACCAAAATTGAAAAAAGGTTAAATATATTGACTGAATGTTATTAATAACTGAATTTTTAAAAAGAAATTTCCCAGTAATGTGAAATAACTCGAATACTTTTAGCTACTTTTTTTTTTGCCAGTTTCTAATGATGTTTTATATTCGTTATAAATGGATTGACTATTTCAGAATTCTCCAAACTCCTTTGAAATGTATTGAAAGCTCCCTGTTTACATTTTTCAGCTTTAGCAGTGTGAATAAAATGATATTAAGCTGAACTCCTGAGCATTTCTCCCAAACCAGAAACTAAGGAATAATTCTACATGTTAAATAATTTCACAGATGAATTACTTTCCAGCAAATATTAATTCTAAACAACAAAAATGCCCATGTTGACAAAGCTTTAAAACATTTCTATATGTAAATAAAATATGAATGTCTTACTTTTTCTCATGTACATCTTCATGCTCTAAAATATTTTATCTTCATCTACAAAAATACTCAAGCTTTCTATCTTAAAAATAATCCTTAATTTTCTTAAAACTTAAGAACTAGTATTTAATAGGGGTGTACTAAAAAGTTAACAAGATGGACCACGAATTATTCCTTTGATAAATGAATAAAATAACTTTCCTGATAGAGCTATCAAGAAAACCACACCAAAAAATACTTTTCATGAGTAGCAGCAACACATTTTGGCTGCTAACTTTTTTTTTTTTTTTTTTTGAGGTGGAGTCTCGCTCTGTCGCCCAGACTGGAGTGCAGTGGCACGATCTTGGCTCACTGCAAGCTGCGCCTTCCGGGTTCAAGCGATTCTCCTGCCTTGGCTTCCTGAGTAGCTGGGTCTACAGGTGCCCGCCACCACACCTCAGCTAATCTTTGTATTTTTAGTAGAGACGGGGTTTCACCATGTTAGCCAGGATGGTCTTGATCGCCTGACCTTGTGATCCACCTGCCTAGGCCTCCTAAAGTGCTGGGATTACAGGCGTGAGCCACCGTGCTCGGCTGGTTGCTTTTATATAAGAAGTTACATGTTGTGCTTGTGGGAATATTCATTTCCTTAAATTTATCCTCTCTTCCTTTGCTTATGGACACTGAGCAAGGCATTGGTCATACAGATTATATATATTATGTTATATATATTCAGCAATATACATATACACACTCATGTTTTAGTATAATAGGCACATCAAGTCTCGATTTCTCTCTGATTTTGGTATTAAGAATGCATGAGACTGTCTACTTTTTCTGTTTTTTTTTTTATCATTACTTTGGATTCCTTTCTGACAGCAATGAACAGGACTTCAGTGAAGAGTTTGGGAGTGTGGCAAACAACATCCTATTACACATGATGGTTTCCTGCTTATCAGAGATTCACCTGTAACAATATTACTTCATATGGAAGGAAGAGTCAAGACCAATCCATTTTTTTTTTTTTTAACTTTTCCAGGCAGTCTTTGAAATGAGTTTCAGATTTCAAACAATGAGAAGAGATTTCATGTTTGGGCTCTGAAATTAAAGCTGGGGTTATAATATATGTCTGGGCAGTGTTTTCATCTACTTTTGAAGAGTCTTTGAGTAGATAAAATAATCTAAGGACTACATATTTTAAATGACTTCTAGTCACTTGGGGTTAAATGTTTATTCCCTTTAAATCTTTCACTTTAAAAGTGATACAGGTTTTAGCTAGGATTTGAGTTTCCAAACCCTCAGAAAACTAGAAACACATTGACTTACACTATAGAAGCTGGCCATTGTTTTCATTTCTGAATTTAATTAAGCTGGTGCCTTTGGGAGAAAAACGATGACATTATAAGGTACTTCATAGTAATAAATTTCCTGATATACAGCTTCTAAAATTCTTGGAATCTCCTGAATGATAGGAATGCCTCTTTGCATGCTAATGAGTCAGCTGAAGGCTGGGGACTCCCAGATAGCTTCAGAATGGTCACCTGAAAGACCAAGGCATGATTAGAAGGGTGGGGAACTAATTTCAGCCCCATGCACCAACAGCCGGGAGGGAAGAAGGCCTAAATACTGAGTCACTCACCTATGGCCAATAAAGCAATCAGTCATGCCTAGGTAATGAAGCCTCAAAAACTCGAAAGGGCTGGGTACTGGGAGCTTCCAGATAGCTGAACTTGCAGAGGTTCCCAGAGCATGGCGCCCTAGAGAGGACGGGGATGCTCTGTGCCTTACCACAGCCATCCTCAACCTTTTGGGTACCAGGGACCAGTTTCGTGGAAGACACTTTTTCCACAGATGAGGGGATGGGAGATGGTTTGGGTATGAAATGGTCCCACTTCAGATCATTAGGCATTAGATTCTCATAAGGAGCATGCAACCTAGATCCCCTGCATGCATACTTCACAATAGGGTTCCCACTCCTGTGAGAATATAATGCCGGCTGATCTGACAGGAGGCAGAGCTCAGGCTGTAATACTTGCTCACCCACCTCTTACCTCCTACTATGTGGCTCAGTTCCTAACAGGCCACTGACTGGTACCTGTCTGCTGCCAGAGGGTCAGGGACCCCTGCCATACCACATGCCTTACCCTATGAATCGTTTATCTCATTGTTCATGTGTATCCGTTGTCATATCCTGTATAACATGTGCATAAGTAAAGTGTTTCTCTGAGTTCTGTGAGCCTCTGTAGCAAATCAGTCAATCCCAAGGAGGAGGATCATGGGAACGCCTATTTATTACAGGCCACAATCTGTTTTTGTGATGGGCATCTGAAATGGGGGGCAGTCTTATGGGACTGAGCTTTCAACCTATGGGACCTGATGCTATTTCCAGGTAAGTGGTGTCAAAATTGAATTGAATTTTTGGACACCCAGCTGATGTCTGCTGTGGAAGTGATTGCTTGCTTGCTATGTGGAGAACCCTCCCCCGACTCTGTGCCCCTCTCCTTCCATCACATATGGGTCACAAGTAGTCTGTGTTATGTTGACTATGAGTGAAGCGGGAGCCAAAAAAAGGTGTTTTTTTTTTTTTGTTTGCTTGTTTGTTTATTTTTCCCCTCACTTGGAGTTCAACTTTTAAATGGTAGTTTTAAAACAATAATCTGTAAGAGCTGAGGAAAAGAGGCCAGTTAAGAAAATCCAGAGACTTGTAGATGCTTGGGAACAGCAGTCATTGATCTTTCAGTGAATACTAATTACAAATATGAACAGACCTATCTGTGGAAATCTATGATTGAGTCAGTGCTGGCTTTTTGCTAAATATTTCAGAGGTACAGAATTAATGAATTTGTCAGGGTGTAAACATGATGCTTCTGTCTAGTTGTGTTAGGGATATGGGATTTCAATTTTTACTCTAAAGGAGTTAGGAAATAGAAGGAGTATGAGTAGGCAGAGAAGAGTGTCAGAAAAAAAGCCTTAACATTTGGAGTCTGGATGTATTATGAATCACTGATAAAAATGATTATTTATGTTATGGTCTTAGACCTCTCTGTAAGGTCAAATTCTGTTATTTGAAAATATACTCTAGAGTAGTACACCTAGTTTTGTTAACAGATGCCATTGTAAAATATTTTCTCAAATATACCATTTTTTAAAAAGTCACTCTATGCATTAGGAAAATAAAGGTTTGGATTGGCTAAAGTGGTACCCACTGGAAATGGGTTGTCACTCTAATGATTACAACTGTGAGTCATATACTTAGTATACCCAGACTCTCCAAGGGCTTCTTTTGAGGAACCTGGGTGCATAGATCAAAGTTAGAGGATTCATTTACATATCTCTCTTTCCAGCTTTCAAATCTATAGGCTGTTGAAATAGAAGCACTAGAGCCATTGGCAGAAAGCCTCAAGATGGGTAGCTGTGCCTTGAGTGGTAAATCTAGGAGTTTCAGGGGTTGAAAAATTCCTGAGACTGAAGAAATATTAGTAAATGATGAAGGGTAGGGGAAAGCCAGAATAATGTCTGTCCTATTCTTACGTAATGAAAGCATTAGATTTCGCCTTGATCCTTGTGCTGTACACTAGAACCCAGTGTTAAATCTTGCTTGCTTATTTGTTTCATTATTGCAAATGGCCACATGAAGCAGTAGAATTCTTTCTATAAGTGGCAAGTGATTTTTCTTTCCCCACACTGAAAGCATTTCTGTGTAACATGTTTCTACTTTAAAACGTAATTAGAATGATATTACCAGTCAGTTTTCAAGTTAGATGGTTGAGTGTCCTGGGAGAAAGTTGACTAACTTTTGGCAGAGTAATTGTGCTTTTCCATTTGTCCATTTGTTATAGAATGTTAGGTAGACAAAGAGAAGACAACTGGAATAAAGGAACAATCTATTGACCATAAAAAATAAATTCTTTGAATTTCATCCTTCTATAAATTCATCCATCACATTATCTAGAATGGTGATGGGTGAATTTGTAGAAGGATGAGAGTCAAAGAATCCTTCTGGGAACTAATTTTTGGCCTTCAACAAGAATTGTGATATTTAATTCTGTGTTTTCTGATGCTTCTGAGGAAAGGTCCATAAAGAGAGCTTAATGGGGCAGAGGATTCCATGCACCATAAAAACTATCCCTGTTATGATGGAACAGGCCATTGGAAGTATGATATTCACATGACTGTATTTCTATGCTTCAGCAGATAGTCCTTATTAATAAAATATGTGGAAGCAACTGCTAAGAAGAAATGTATAACTCTATACTACTACTCCTACTACTACTACTCCTCCTCCCACCAAAAAGAGGTCTTCTTTAATTTATGACCATGTTAGAGCCTGTGTTAAAACTATCTAACATTTTTGCTGAGCGTGGTGGTTCATACCTCTAATCCCAGCACATTGGGAGGCCAAGGTGTGTGGATCACCTGAGGTCAGGAGTTCAAGAGCAGCCTGACCAATATGGTGAAACCCCATCTATACAAAAATTAGCCCACTGTGGTGGTGTGTGCCTGTAATCCCAGCTACTTGGGAGGCTGAGGCAGGAGAATCACTTGAACCTGGGAGGTGGAGGTTTCAGCAAGCCAAGATTGCACCACTGCACTCCAGCCTGGGCAACCGAGCAACTCTGTCTCAAAAAAAAAACAAAAAAACAAACAAACAAACAAAAAAAAACTTCTCTAACATTTCTAATTAGATAGTTTTTATTGTTGGCTAGTGTCACCAAAATTCAAAATTTTAAAGTTACTTTTTAAATTTCTTTACCACAATTTGAGTCAATGCAAGCAGAAATAACAACTTCAAATTCTCCCTTTGTTCACCTCCTTCCTCCTTTCCCTCCAAAAAGGTAAGCTGAAAAGCTCAAAATACAGCAAAAAGATCTCAGAGGCTTAAATGGAGTAGGGTTTGTAGTGTTAGGTAAATGGTAGGGAAGTTGTCAGTCTTCAAGATGGGCTTACATGGCCAGTCCCCTTTACTTTTATTGAATTGTGTGCCCCTTCAAATCAAGGCTGGAACCTGGAATTTACCAGTATGAATCAGTTTTACTTACTGACTTGGGATAGAAAGCAACTAAAATCTTGGGAGAAAACTATATTTTCTTTACCCCAGGATAGAGAAGATTAGGGACATGATGTTTGTTTGCTCATGAATTCTCTCTCCCTTTGAGGAAATCTTCAGGCACATCTTGACAGCTCTTCCTTTGGAATTAACCATTGTGAGCATGTTTATATTGGCTGGAGCGTGGGAACCTTTGGCTTTGTTTTATTTGGGTGTGATTATTGGTAAGCACATTACGCGGACAACATCATTATAAGGCTTCTTCATAAGCATCACTATAGAGCTCTATCTGGCTTGGTGGGTTTTGCTAAGCATTTGCAAATGAAAAATTCCAATTCAGAAACAGAGTAGGACTCCTCCAAAACCTCTCCAAGATTTTAAAGTTAGTATTTATAGTTTGGTATATCTAGTTACATACGCTTCCTTCCAGTCATCTATTGGTTTCTGGTCAATTTAACATTGGTGAGTAGATTGTGTTAGATTAGTCTCTAGTGTTAACAAAACACTCTTCTATGGTGTTGAATAATTTACAGAAATCGTTACTAAACATCAGCTGTTTTATTTTAGCTTGGAGTGCTAGAAGGAATACTAGAGGGCTGCTGCTCTAATAATCATCAACCAAGCAGTTTAGACTGGAGTGTGAGGGCTAAGAGAACCCCTTGATACTCTATATAAAATTTCGGTCGTATTTGCTTATATGCATTTTTGAAGTAAGAGTGTGTGTGGTTCTTGTCAGGTTTGCAAATGGGTGGTTGACCCAAGTTAAAGCACTAAATCCTTTAATTTAGCAGCATGAGAAAGCTTGAACTCTGTGGTACTTGCCCACGGTGGCACAGCTGGCTGGAGCTAGGGCAGGATCTCCTCGTTGTACCTCAGTGGTGTAGATAGGTAGATGGCCCCTAACAACACGTGCACCACCCCATACAGGTGAGTCAGTCTTCTACCAAACAGCGGACTCTAATATCCTTGCACAGAAGTTGCACTGGTCGTTCTAAAATGATATAGTTTCAATTTTTTAAAATCTCCCAATTAGTATTTCAGAGAATGAAGTGCAGTCTAGAATCTAGACTAGGTGGTAGGCTGGTCCTGTTTATAGTGCCACAGCTGCAGATCACCCATGTGTCTCATTTCCTGCTCTGAGTTTAGAATATAAATGAGGAGATTCTCTTTGCATCCATACAAGTATATCCTGATTACTAAAATAAAAACCTGGTGACATCATTGACTAATGTGAAGAGCGGAGAAGCCAGAAGCAGCAGATCCCATAATGGTGCCCCCCAACGTATAGAAGTTATTTTTGTGTTTTCACCTCCTCTTCTAACTTTGGATCTTGTCAGTATTTAAATGCCAGCTGGTCATAACATAGCTAATGTGAGGTTCTTTTACGGGGAATTTACACCTTTATCTTGGTTAACTTAAAAACCTGAAGTTAAGATTATTTTCTGGATTATATTTTTCTAAGCAAAAGGAAGTTAAATGAGAGCAAGGCAGAATTCTGCTTGCAAAAGTGCTAGGGACTCTACATTGGAAAAAACCATTTTCCCCAACCCTACCTATTGTCTGCACACTGACACTAGAAACAGTTCCAGGTCCCCTTTTGCTTTAGTGAGTCATTAGTAATGGTGTTAATAGAAAAATAGTAGTAATTCTTTATAGGAAGAAGAGCTTCTGGCTTTTTCTGTTCTAGGTTGTTTCCTAAAATAATTGTATAGTGAATCTATTTCTCTTGTGTTGGGGTGATCAGACCCAACATCAGGTCGTGGGGGTGACAAAGTCCGGTAGAGTCAAAGGATTGAGAAAAAGACAGTTTGAGAGAAAACTGGGACACTAGGAGTCCATCGCTAGTGTACAGAGGCTGTGAAGGTGCCCAGCTCTGGGAGCCCACGCTATTTATTTGTAATACAGCAAAGAAACAGGTGGTGAAAATGTGGAGGTCAAAAGACCAGGCACATGATCTACAGCTGTGATGGTTTAGCATTTATGTGGAACATGTTCTGCTACTTGAGATAATGGGAATAGGAGCCTAGGAGCCTAGGAGGGCTAGAAGTAAGGAGCCAGCAAGTCTAGACACATTCCTGAGGACATTATGCAAGCCCTGCCTCAGTTCCCTCCCAACACTCAGCTTTTTCGCAACATCTTGCTTTGCCCATTATTCATATTTTGACTAGAAAGAAAAGCCCAGGCTTGACCTAACAAGCAAGATTATGCCTTCGTTAAAGGTAAGGCTTGGGAGAAGATTACAAATATTTTAGTTTAGTATCTTAAAAGAAGTTGCTGTCACGTGGAAAAGAGTTCTAATACCTGTAGTTGTTTGCTGATGAAAAGGTTACCTCTACCAGTAGTGAGTAGCCTGTTACTGGTAGTGGTCAAGCAGAAGATGGTTGGTGAGGATCATAAGGATGGCCACAGTGATAGCTGGCATAGGGCAGTGCTTTCTTTGCAAAGTACTATCGCATTAGAGATGCTGTTGCTTGTCTTTGTTGCCAGTCATTTGCCTCAGCCTGAACTTGGCCTTAACTCCCCCCACCCTCAGCATGTTCCACCAACTCTACTGAATGGGCAACTGGCCACATGATCAGTCCCCAAGCCATAGCTGATCAGACTAGCAGTGGGCCCTTGGCCAAAGGGGAAGCAATCAAATTCTCTTATAAGAAATTGCATTTCAGTAATTCGAGTTCTACCTTTATTAGCACTTAAACTGAAAAGCCATGAGAGCCACCTGGGCAGTCATCATTCTACACGTGCACAGAGAAGCTGTGATTGTTGACTGGCAGAGTGGGAAGACCAGATGCAAAGAGGAAAACGGAGATGAAGACTATTGGTGTAATTACAGTAGACTACAAGAGTTGACTTTCCTCCTGACAGCTTTCTATTCCTGGTTTCAGACCCTCCAGCTTGTCAGCATTTTCTGCCCTTGATTTTCCTAAAGCACTCCTCTATTCTTCCAGCTGATTTCTGGTTAAGTTAGTGGGGGTGAAGTCCTGTTACTTGCAAACAAATGTTCGCTGATTAAGACAACGTTTATTTCATCGGATCATCTGAACAATTCTATCTGGCAGAGTGAGGACACTGAGGATGAGAGAGTTTACATGATTTGCCAGTCTCCCAGCTGGGAAGTCGAGAGGTTATTAGTGTACTTGATGTTAGGACTCCAATGCCTTGAACCCACCATGAGTCTATTGATGGTGCTATGGAGTGTTTCCTGTTTTGAACTGGAAATTATACTAGATGATCCCTCAGCTCCCATCTACTCTAACTCTCTGAAGTTGAGAGTCCATTACTCAAGATTCTCTGGCTTTATAAAAAATCTCATTGGTATCCCTTTGGTTTTGTAAATAGATGACTTCAGAGATCCTCAAGTGAAAACCATTCTAGAAGATAGTGCTCAGTCAAGACAGATGCTCTTGTTAGAGGGTGAGCTTAGTGTTGAAATGAGTGAATTTTCTTTTATTTTGTTACATGCGACCTTGTGTTCATTTCTACTCCTTAGGTAGGCAGACAGGGTTGGTGTACTGGAAGTGTATTTTTAGTCTGACATTAAAAAATGTATCATAGACACCAACACAGGAAGCAGTTTTTAGGTGAGTCAGTGTATAAATAACCTCAAAGAGTTTCATGATGGGATGGTAGATCTTTCAGTTTAGCAGTTCAGCATCTGAAAACCCTTTCCCAATTTCATTCATTCATTCAGTAGGCACTTTTGGGACTTGTACTACATGCTAGCATTTTGCTCAGGATTTAAGAAACAAAGATAAATCCTTATTCTTCATAATACAATTTCAGAAACCATCATAACCCTCTTTTGTTTAGGTTTCTCTATCCTGCAAGACTGAATTCTTTTTTTTTTTTTTAAACGGTGTCTCGGTCTGTTGCTTAGGCTGGAGTGCAGTGGCGTGATCTCGGCTCACAGCTGCAACCTCCGCCTCCTGGGTTCAAGCAATTCTACTGTCTCAGCCTCTTGAGTAGCTGGGATTACAGGCATGTTTCGCCACACCCCGCTAATTTTTGTATTTTTAGTAGAGACGGGGTTTTCACCATGTTGGTCAGGCTGGTCTCAAACTCCTGACCTCGTGATCTGCCCACCTCGGCCTCCCAAAGTCCCAAGTACTGGGATTACAGACATGAGCCACAGCACTTGGCCTAAGACTGAATTCTTTGAAGGCAGGGACAGTGTGTTGTTCATTGTTATGTCCTTATACTTAGCACAATTCTAGGCACGGTAAATATTCCATGTGTACTCAAAATAATTAGTATCTCACAATCTAATTCATGGAGAGAGAATTAAAAAATTACACCACTGTGTTCAGTGCATTAAGTACCCAAAGGAGTCCATACACATAGAAGGGGAAATGATTAACTCATGGAAAGGGAAATGTTTTGATTGAGTCAAAGGTGGGGTTTTAAAGATGTTGGAGTCTGTGATCACCTACACCGTGAAGGCAAATAAACAGTCCAAGGGCAGTCTTTCTTTTTTTCTGGAAAGTAAAAGAGCTTGGAGAGACAACTCCAGCACTGGGTTAAGTACTTTCAAGCCAGAGTGTTTGGGCTGAATCATAAATTATGAGTGTTTGGCCTGCTGCTTATAAATTATGCGACCCTTGGCAAGGAAGTTTTTGAAACTTCCTTGTACTTCATTTTCCTCACTTATAAAATAGAGATAATAGTAGTACTACCTTTATAGAGTTGTTGTAAGGATTAAACTAGAAGAGTATATGTGAGGCCTTTACATAGTAAGTGCTGGATACATATAGTAAATGCTCAATATAAGTGAGTAGTTGGCTGGGGGCAGTGACTCACACTTATAATCCCAGCACTTTGGGAGGCCCAGGTGGGCAGATGGCTTGAGCCCAGGAGCTCAAGACCAACCAGGGCAACATGGTGAAACCCTGTCTCTACAAAAAAATACAAAAATTTTCAGGGTGTGGTGGTGTGCCCCTGTAGTTCCAGCTCCTTGGGAGGCTGAGGTAGGAGGACTGCTTGGGCCCAGTAGGTTGTACCACTGCACTCCTGCCTGGGTGAGATTCTGTCTCTAAATAAATAAGAATGAGTAGTTATTATTCTTGGACTTGAAAAGAAAGGAGGAATTGTGTTCCAAAGAGAACACAGAAGCCCAGAAACATAGGTGTCAGAGCTGAGTGTTCAGAACAAGGACCCAGTGGATGTTAGCCACAGGCCTTTCATTACTTCGTGACAGTGGTTATTAACTTCAGGTCAAGGACTTTAACCTTGGGAGACATATATGTATAGACCCCGTTTGCACATTTAGTATTCTTATTTCAATGGAAGCCCTGAAGCTCACCCATGGAATTCAGAGGTTTATGAATCCCAGTGAGGGTATGCCTCATGAGTACCAAAATGCATGCTGATCAGCACTGAAGCAATTGGAGAAAGTCCTAATATAGAAGATGTGGGAAATTCTTAGCATCCTTAGGAGAATGTGCCCACAGACATGATTTAATTATATTTGACTGTAAACATAACAACATGTAAATTATTTTGCAATGGAAGAATATTAAGATGGGAGCAGAGGTGCATGGGAGACAACCTCTTGGAGCAGAAGAGTGGTAAGGGAAGATCAGACAAGAATTAGCAATGGGAACATTCTTTTGGATGAAAGTAACTCAGCAAAGGCATTAGGTATAGAGAAGGAAATGTTGATTATGCATCTTCTATGCAGGCTCAACGCTAGATGTTCAAGGTTAAAACTTCACTGTTCTCTCAAGTTTTAAATTTAAAGAAGTATGAAATTATGGAAGTTAAGTGACTTCTCCAAAGTGACTTGTAGGTGAGAAAGTGAGGACTAAGGCCATATTTTTCTACCATGAAATGATCTGAAATAACGTGTGTGCAAAGGACAGTAAGCCCATTTGTTGGACTGTAGAAAAGTGTCCATAGTAGAGAGAAAAGATGAGCAGCTGAAAGACAGAGGGGCTGGTAGGTGAGTTGCCTTGATGACCAGCTAAGAAATTTGGAGTTTGATCCTTAAGAAAAGGAATTGAAAATAATGTCTCTAGTGCTGAAATAAAATGTGGAATTCAGGATTTGAGACTCGCAGCTTGTCCTTTGAATTATACAGCGGCTGAAAATCGTATTTCTTTTTTTTCCCATCTGGACTTCTCACTTGGTGGTTTTCCCAACGGGAGGGCATCTGTGAACCTTTTAATGGGAGAAGTTGTCAAGCTGGGTTAGGGCTGTGCTCACAGGGCTGGCTTCGGAGGCAGGTAAAATCTGACTCCCTTTTGCTTTTTAGCTACAGACACAGCCATTGCTGCCACCACCAGCTGAGTGACTCGGAATCTAGGGGTTGCCAGTAATTGTGGGCTTAAGTCACAGAGGAAAAAGATAAGAGGAGAGCCAGGCTGGTTTTTCCACAATTAAATGTTGCCTCTCAGGCTTCTCTGTTGGCAGGAATCCAAGAGGTCAGGAACCACCAGCCATATTACTTTTGTCCCTGGCTGCCTGCTCTCATTTGTATCCCCTCCTCATTCATGGGAACGAAGAAAAGGTGGGTTGGAAATAAAAAGGCTTGTTCTAGCCTACTTTTTCCTTTGCGAAACTTGTCAGAAACAAAGCTTTCCTGTGAAACAGACAGGATCTCTTCTAGTAACTGGCTTTTCCTGCAAGCGCTGTCTCTTCTTCTCTTTCTGCTGGCAGCACAAATGTATTTTTGGGGTTAGGGGTGTTACCATTGTTGAAATCTACTTTTCTCCTTGTATAGTTATGCTGATATGTGGTGGTGGTTTTCAAGCATTGCCCTGTAGTCTGGTTCTCTGGTATTTTTGTATCTCACTGCTGCCTGTTAATTGTTTAACTCTTCCATTAGTCAAACTCAAGTTGTGATCCCTTGTCACTCAAACTCCATTATAAGTGCCCCGAGGACAGGAATGGTTTTATAGTTCTTTGTTTTGGCCTCAGTGCCTTAACTACAGAAGGCAGTAAATGGCTGGAGGTGTTTTAGATTTCTACATTCATGAAATATTAGAACTAGAAAGGATCTTAGTAAGCCTATGATCCAGCTGTATTATTTCATGAAATAATACATTATGTAAAGTGACTTACTGAAACCATATGGCTAAATAGTGGTCTTTTTAGAGCAAGAAGCAGGTCTCCTAACTTTCCTAACCCATGACTGAGAGACATAATGGGAAAGTACTTGAGCTGCCAAGTCAGGCAAATCTGGGTTCTTATTTTGCCTCCCTCTCACATTGGTAGCATGGCCATGGGCCTCAGTTTCCTCACTTTGAAATTGCCTGTGATGGTTTCTATCTGGCTGGCATCTGCATGGGTGAAAATGTCTACACACAGTAGGCAGTAAAAAATGTGAGCTTTTAGGAAACATTGTTTTATTTCTTTTAAAAATACTTCATTTATAAGAAAACACATTTCTGAGATCTTTTCAGCATCAGAAAATGGTGCCCGATTGCTCTTGGTGAGAAGAACTTTGGAGGGTGAACAGGCCAGTAGGGCTCTTTGATGGAGATTCAGCCTAGAATGGGCTAGAAATAGAAATCAGTCCTGCTCACGGGACATAAGGTTCATGGATGTAATGCCTTTTCCTTTTCCCAGTTGTCCCTCCATATAAGGGAGTTTGGGTTGATTTACTCAGCAGTTAGTAACGGAGCCCCTACCTCACTCACACTCAGAAGAGGATGTGGAGTAGCAGAGGAGGTTGCCAGGCCAACAGGCCCAACTTGATTCCTGCATGATAGGAACATCAATGGTCATAAACCATTTGATGAGATAAGACAAGGCCAGGGCTGAGGGAGGAGACGGCATTCAGGGGCAGGTGTGTGGAGTGATGCATGTAGAGACCAATGCAACGGTGCTAGCGTGACCTGAAAGGAAAGAGCGATGATTTTAAGAGAAAGGCTGAGGGCGAAGGCTGGAGAGGAAGAGCAGAAAAGGAGTCCAGCTTAGCACTGTTGTGTTGTGGGTAGCTTTTATTGAGGGAGGAGCAGCAGAGATCTTTCGCGGCTCCACCAAGGGTCATGGTTTTCCATTATACTTCCTTCTCTCTTACACACATATGCTTCATCCACCTTCTTTATAGTATTTTGAATCTGTCTATTATCTGGAACCCTGGGTGGCGTAGAATATTGTCCCATTGTCTCCCGGAGCCCAACTGGGGGAATGTCCTGGCTGATTGATCAAGGGAAGGACCTTATCTTCAAATAGAACCCCAAAGCCGAGTGCAATAATTCCCCACATAAGCCGTATGAAACAAATACTCCGTGTGAATAACACTGGCCTGACTCCAGCAATAACACAGCTGTTGAAACAGCTTAGTCACCAGGGCAATGGAGGTATGCGGTGAGGGAATGTTGGGGTGCCGTGATCTGACATTTAGCTGGCTGGCAGCAGCGCTGAGAGCCAACACGGAGCTGTGGGAGAGCTGCAGAGAGAATCTGCTACCCGTCCACAGGCATTATTCCCTTGTTTCTTTTGAAACCCAACCATAATCCCCTCCCTAGGCAAGGCAGACTGAGGAGGAAAACGGAAAACATTTTAGGACTGAGGGGAGGGAAAGAAATGGTTTGCTTCTTTTAGACACCTGGTTTCTGCCCCTTAATGATGCATGTTTATTTCCTGGATAACTTTTTTTTAAATGCCCCAGGCTAGGCAGAGTATAATTTAGATATGGTGAAGGGGAAAAAAAACTCATTTATTTATCTTGCCTAGAAAAACGTCGTGACTCTTCTTAGCTTACTTGTGTACAGGGGATGTATGAAGAAGTCAGCAGGGAAAGTCCTGGCCCTGCTGCCTGATATTGCCTGAATCTCTGTAGCGGTTCATCTGCCAGAGCTCTTGTCTGAAGGACTCTGCGTAGATTTGGGCAAAATACTTAGCTGGTTCCGTCAGGACTTGGGGAGGAGTAATAAACTGCCATGGAGCGACCCCATCCCTCTTCCAGCTCTTTGAAGAACTGACCTGTGTGTTTTCTCTTTATCCTGGACTCCCTCTGCACTGTTTGTTTTGGAAGTTGTTAAGTTAAATTAGCCATCCCATTCCTTTCCTGGTTACTGTATGAGAATGCAGCTGTCAGTCTGTGAACCCTGCCATCATCTCTTTTTAGACACAGTGTGAATGAAGCTCTCTTCTCTAATTGCATTCAGAGAGAGAGAGAGAGAGAGACGCAGGTAGATTTTCACAACGATCAAATCAGCTATTCTGAATGCTGTGTGTACCGACAGTGTCCTGGAGAGAAAGCAAAGAAACCCACTGTGTGTTTTCCTCCCTTGGCTGTCAGGTTTGTTTTCTCTCCACATTGATGTTGATTATGGTCAAATAGGAAAGTGCTGTTGCCACATTTGCTTTCCAGTGTTTTAACAATTGCCGACTTGGATGGTTCTGAGTTCTCTAGCTTTGTTAGCAAAAGATTGGTTCATCATTGGGTTCAGATTCCTCGGTAAACAAATTCCTTAGAAAATATCCTTCCAGCAGCATTTTCTACAAGGTTAAATCATCTTAAGCACACTGAGAACCGTGTTAGCAGTGGGCCTCAGTTTCCTTAGGATGTCTCTCTGTCCACCTGCCCCCGCATCCCAGCCTGTCTTCCACATAGCTGCCAGAATCTCCTTCTTTGCTTTAACATCCTCTAATGAAAATGCTGCAGCACTCAGGCCAAGCTTCTTCCCTTTGTCATCAGACCCTTCCTGTTGCCTAGCCTTCCCTTTTCCTTGCACTCCCTCTCACATTCCCTGCCATATTGAATTAGTTGCTTTCCCTGACTGCACCCTGCTATTTTGTGCTTCTGTGACTTTTCATACATGGGGCTTCCTCTGCCTGTAATGCCCTCTCCTATCTCGCTGCCTAGTGAACTCCTATTCTGCAATTCATTGGTAAACATCACCTCTTCTCAATAGGGTGAGCCAAGAGATTGTGTCTTCTGTGCTACATTTCTTGACCTTCTACTCAGAACTCTTGATCTTTTGTGCTGACTGTATACTTCATATATACTTCTAATGCAGTACAAACTACATGGAATTATACTTATTTATATATATATACCTGCCTTCCCCACTTTACTATAAACAGTTTGAGGGCAATGGCTTTGCCTTATATGCCTTTTTATCCCTACTCTTTTTTTAACAGAAGAAGTTTAATTGTTTCACTCTTTATAGACATATATAAATGTACATTTTTATGTTGATATACATGTATATAGTTCAAATCCTATTTCTATATAAGATTTGTATTTATTTATATATAGGATTTGGAACTTCTCTGAGTATTTTTTTTTAAATTATACTTTCAGCTCTGGGATACGTGTGCAGAGCTTGCAGGTTTGTTGCATAGGTATACACATGCCATGGTGGTTTGCTGTACCCATCAACCTGTCATCTACATTAGGCATTTCTCCTAATACTATTCCTCCCTAGCCCCCCACCCCTCAACAGGCCCTAGTGTGTGATGTTCCCCTCCCTGTGTCCATGTTTTCTCATTGTTCAGCTCCCATTTATAAGTGAGAACATGCAGTGTTTGGTTTTCTGTTCTTGTGTTAGTTTGCTGAGAATGATGGTTTCCAGCTTCATCCTTTTTTATGGCTGCATAGTATTCCATGGTGTATATGTGCCACATTTTCTTTATCCAGTCTATCATTGATGGGCATTTGAGTTGGTTCCAAGTCTTTGCTATTGTGAATAGTGCCACAGTAAACATACGTGTGCATGTGTCTTTATAGTAGAATGATTTAGGATTTATAATCCTTTGGGTATATACCCAGTAATGGGATTGCTGGTTCAAATGGTATTTCTGGTTCTAGATCCTTGAGGAATTGTCACACTATCTTCACAATGGTTGAACTAATTTACACTCCTACCAACAGTGTAAAACCATTCCTATTTCCTATTTCTCCACATCCTCTCAAGCATCTGTTGTCTCCTGACTTTTCAGTGATTGCCATTCTAACTGGTGTGAGATGGTATCTCGTTGTGGTTTTGATTTGCATTTCTCTGATGACCAGTGATGATGAGCTTTTTTTCACATGCTTCTTGGCCGCATTAGAGTCTTCTTTTGAGAATTGTCTGTTCATGTCCTTCACCCACTTTTTGATAGAGTTGTTTGTTTTTTTCTTGTAAATTTAAATTCCTTGTAGATTCTGGATATTAGCCCTTTGTCAGATGGATAGACTGCAAAAATTTTCTCCCATTCTGTAGGTTGCCTGTTTACTCTGATGATAGTTTCTTTTGCTGTGCAGAAGCTGTTTAGTTTAATTAGATCCCATTTGTCAATTTTGGCTTGTGTTGCCATTGCTTTTGGTGTTTTAGTCATGAAGTCTTTGCCCATGCCTATGTCCTGAATGGTATTGCCTAGGTTGTCTTCTAGGGTTTTTATGGTTTTAGACTTTACAGCCAGTCTTGTGCGAGGAAACCAGTAGGTGCTCAGAAATATTTGGTGGAAGCAAAAGTAGAGTTGTATGATCCGTTTAGCACCAGGGATTTCAGGGATATTTGTGCAGGGGTCTGTGGGGGAGCAGGAGTAATAAGGCAGGCGATGGGGAAAGAAAGTGTGAATGTCACCAAAATAGAGCAAACCATTTGTTTGTTGGTAGAGTGACAGGAAATTTAGGTTTGTAAGAGTTATTTGGAGAAAGAAGGGTGACAATCATTAATTTGGTAAATATTTAATGAATATCTATTGTGCAAAGACATGAGTGCTAAAACTGTGAACAAGACTGAGGCAGTCCCTGGCTTTCAGGAACCCAGCCTAAGTAGGGGATGGGTAGGGAGAGAGATGGGGATAAGTAGTCAGGAGAAGCACCGTGGAGAATAAGTGTCATATTGCTGGGTGAAGAGGGTGCTGTGGGGAGCAAGAGGAGGGGTGCTATATTGAGTTTGGGTGAGTAAAAGAAGGCAAGAGTAAATCTGGGGGGAATTCCAGAAGATGAGTAGGAGTCTGGCACAATTGGGGATGCAAAGCACTGTCTGCAGCCCAGATAAAGAAGCCTTTTGTAATTCACCCTCTTAAAGGGGGCATCTCTTTAAAATTCGGTGTGATTTTGGGGACCCTGAGTACAGCAGGTATAGATAACCTTGAGTAACAGCCTTGAAATAGCAGCCAGCGGCCAGGCACGGTGGCTCACACCTGTAATCCCAACACTTTGGGAGGCTGAGGCGGGTGGATCACCTGAGGTTGGGAGTTCAAGACCAGCCTGACCAACATGGATAAACCCCGTCTCTACTAAAAATACAAAAAAATTTAGAAAGGCATGGTGGCACATGCTTGTAATCCCAGCTACTCAGGAGGCTGAGGCAGGAGAATCACTTGAACTCAGGAGGCAGAGGCTGTAGTGAGCGGAGCTCCCGCCATTGCCCTCCAGCCTGGGCAACAAGAGCCAAACTCCGTCTCAAAAAATAAATAAATAGGCCAGGCGCAGTGGCTCAAGTCTGTAATCCCAGCACTTTGGGAGGCCGAGACGGGCGGATCACGAGGTCAGGAGATCGAGACCATCCTGGCGAACACGGTGAAACCCTGTCTCTACTAAAAAAAAATACAAAAAACTAGCCGGGCAAGGTGGCGGGCGCCTGTAGTCCCAGCTCTTCAGGAGGCTGAGGCAGGGGAATGGCGTAAACCCGGGAGGCGGAGCTTGCAGTGAGCCGAGATCGCACCACTGCACTCCAGCCTGGGCGACAGAGCGAGACTCTGTCTCCAAAATAATAATAATAATAATAATAATAATAATAATAAATAAATAAATAAATAAAATAGCCAGCACTGACTGAGTGCTTACTATATGCCAAGCCCATGCTGAGTGCTTGGCACACATGATCTCATTTACTCCTCATAGTCATAGGAGAAGGGCATTACGATTACCATTATCCTCATCTTACAGATAGAGACATTTAGTGACTCCCAACATTGCACAAGCACCAAATAGCTAAGGTGGGCTGTGATCCCAGGCTGTCTGTCTCCAAAGCTGAGCTCTTACTCATCTTCCAAGGCTGGAGGGGAGAGGGGCTGTATATGAAGTGGCCAACCTAGGTAGAAGGGGTAGTGAACATTCATAGAACTAGAACCTAGGCTGGTATATAACATCTTAACCAATTATGCCATTTAAGGAGTTTTGACATCATACTGAAGACAATATAAAGGCATTGAAAGTGTTTTAGAACTCATTTATCTAGCAGGAAGTGTGAAAAATAGGAACAGGGCGGGTGTTTTAATCATGGAGGCTGGAGATAATGGCCTGAACAAGCGGAGTATCAGTGAGGAGAGAGAGGAGGCTAAATCTGAAAGACACCTAGTAGAGTTGACCAAATTTGGTGGTCTGGATTTCTAACCTATGAAAGAAGAGGAGAGACTGGTAAAAAGTGACCATGCAAATTCAAATCTCAAGAGGGAAATTTGGACTGGAGAGCGTGACGTGCATCCCAGGAGCAGATGAAATCCTTCAGGGTGAATGTGTTGAGTTAGATGAGGAAAGAGCTACTCTCCGACCTGGTGAACAACAATAGATATGTTTATTTTCTATATTCTGTGGTACTTGAGATTCATTTATTTAAAAAAAAAATTGATGTCTCCACTTACTTTTTCAGTGATATAGCCTTTAAGCACTAGTGGCCTTGGCTGCAATCAGGGTAAGTGGATGTTTTCTAACTGCATGTCACTTTGAAGAGAACCTAATGTGAGCACCGTTCTGCCTTGTCCTCATCATGTTCCATAGACAGATATGTGACTTCAGCCAGAGAGTAATGCATCAGAATACAGCAAGGAACCAGTTTTGCAATGCTTAGAAATATGTTTTCTTACATGTGGAAGATAATTCTCTGCAATTCAAATGCTTGATTTGATGATGAAAGACAAGAGAAGCAATGTGATCTAAACTGTTAGGCTGGTTTGCAAAATAATTGTACTCATTCATTTTTATAACCACTCACACCCAGGCCTGTAGGGCATCTTAAGAAAACAGCTAGGGCCAAATTTATAATTAGCTGAGTCCATTTTTGCCAGACCTAACCATGTATAGGACAGGGTTGGTTTTGTTATTTCCTTAATTGAAAGCATCAAGAAAAATTCAAGCCAGGTCAGAGAGTTTTTTATTGGGGAAGGAATGCTGGCATAAATAACCCCAGATTATATGTCTGCCAGAGGCTGGGAGGAGATTTGTCTCTGTGGCCTCTTTCTGAGGTTACCCAAACAAACTCTGGTGACTGGCAGCTCCCCTATGTAATGTGGGAATGCACATGAGCTTTGAAACCTCTTTAATTTTTTTTCCCAGGGCAAAGGCCCAGGAAAGTCAAAGTGTCTCTAGGAACCTTAAAAGCTTTTGACAACCATAAAATCATTCTTGATTTCCTCTAATATATCTTGTCCTCTCCTTTTTCCCCTTTTATTCCAATTAATAGGTCAACAATATAACCCAGCCACCCTGGGACTAGATGGAGAGGGAACTGGTATTGGCCAGCAGCCTTAGGGAGTAGTTCCCACTGTTTCCATACTGCAAAGGTGAAAACTGAGACTTATTTAAGGTTGTTCAGGTGGGAAGTCATAAAAGGAGAATTCAAAATCATATCCATTTGGTGCCCAATTTATACACTTTGTACTATCCTGGCTGGCAAATACCTGTTTCAGATATGGAAGGTGTAGAGCATAGGTGGGAAGCATTCTGATGTCTTCTTCAATTAAGATTCTAGTGGCCTTTCATTGCTTCTCCTTCTCCCCACATTCCCACCCCAGGGACCATTCTTACATTAAGCAGCTGCCCTAGATTTCTTGGGGATACTAGACCTCTTTCCTAGCGATTTCCAGCGCCTCCCACCATTTCTGGCTTATAGAAGGGACTTGCTTTCCTCTCTGACTTTCCACTTCCCTGCAGGAAAACTGATTGGTTTTGCTTTTCTCAAGCAGGGCAGGGCAGTATCACTGGTATAGAGAGACTTCGTAAGGATGCAATTAGTTGATGCTTCCCAATATGGAAAGGCATGGATCTTTCCGTCTATAGCCACACTTTGCAGTCTAGGTCTGCTCCTACGGAACCCTGGAGCATAGGGGAGACTGCCCCCATAACAGGATGGAAATAGTAAGTGTAACAGATGACAGTGCCTTTCCACGCTTCCCTTCCTCCTCTGAATGAATTCTCCACCCAGCCAAAATATGTCTCCAAAGCTATTCGAGAAATGTGAAGCTTGGCTAGCCCATAGGACCTATGGGCTTCTATACCAAAGCTGCTCGTATAGTAGAGGTGTGGAAAACCACGGATTTCAAATCTGTAAATGCCCTATGCTGATACCTTACAACTGTACCCCCATGAAACTGGTATAACCAGTGTCCTTGTTTTATAGCGAAGGTTCTCCAGTGCCAAATGTTGCTTAGCCTTCCTGCCATTCTCCCAGGGAGTTCAAATTGGATTCTTCGCCTTCATTATCTCGGGAGGGTGGAGGGGAAGTATTGCCCACGCAGTATCCCAGGAGTCATGAAACCAGTGTTTTATTAAATGCAACATCGTCATTAATGCTGAACTTTATTTCCAAGTCCATTGGAGGCAGAAGAGAAAACAATTCAGGTAACCAGCTTCGCAGTTTTACTGTGTTCCTCTGTCTAGTGCTTTCCTGTTTCTGGGTTTTGTGATCTAGGTTTGGATTAGGGATTCATAGTGGGAAGCTCCATGTTCCTGAAACCTGGTAATTATTTTGAATTAAGGAGAAGTATAAGAGTTTCACTTCTCTAATAAAATGTCAACAACATACCTTACCCTTCATGCTTTCTGCTCTGTCTTAAGCATTTTTCATGCAGTAACTAGTGTAATAATCATGAAATTCTAGGCATTAAGTCCTATCCTAACAGGTAAGGAACCAGGTCTGCTAAGATTGACCTGTGCTACCTCAAGCGTGCTATCTGTCTGGGGGTGGGGAGTGATATCACCGTCTAGTAAAGGTCACTTGAACGGGCCATTCTCCCTGTGGTTTCTATTTTTTATGTACATCATAAAAGATGGCAGAATGCTATGAGACTACAGGCTATGAAGCTGTAGGGTCTTGCATCTGGTATTTCTAGGGTAGGGCTTTCTGAGTTTTGGCATCTTCACCTCATAAACAGGAATAACACCTCTGCTTCATATTGCACAGGAAGTAAGGAGATGATAACATGAGGAGACGGCAGAACATGCTATAATTTTAACAACCAATAACAGATGGCTTTAGAAAGCTTAGATTAGTGAATTCCAGACATTCTTATGAGCCATACTTGCAGCCTCCCAGGAACACTCCCTGTTTCTCTCCTGTAGAAGGCTGGAAAGGTGTTTAGTTTGTGTTGAGTGGGTCTTTGACCAAGTATGCTTGTTAGTTTCTTTTGAATTCTACTGTGTTTGTTTTCACCAACAAAGGTAGAGTGCAGTGGGACCCTCACATGATCCAGACTGAAGCTCTGCTGTATACTAGCCATATATTCTTGGGCAATTTATATAATGTCTTCTTCTCAGGATGGATGTGAGGCCTGAAGAAGGCTGGTGCATGTTAGTCTCTGATGAAGGAGAGCTGTTGCTCTTATTAAAGACTTAACATATTCATATTGTGTGACTGCTTTGAGGGGCTTCTTTTATCACAAGTTAGCCAGTTTTCTTTAAGCAATACAGAAAAAAGTAATTTTATTTTAAGGCAATTTCAATGACTTTATACAAGTTCCTTAAGATCTGAGGGCATCACTTTACTCATTAATTAAAAGAAAATATTCATGTCCACTTCGTGGAATTGTTGAGAACATTAAATGAGGTAATTTAAAGCACAGAAACCACGGGAGCTTAATATGGAGTAATTGTACATTAAAATACTGTGTGCAATTTTTGTTTTAAACCGCATATTTTAAAATAGTTTTTCCTTTGAGGATCCTCAATAGATTAGAATAACTTTTGAAGCTGGGACCAGGCAAGGAAGCAATCCTATCTAGCCTTGTCTCTCTGAGGCACCTGCTCTGAACCAGGCCCACCCCAAACCTTTGTCTGGCTCGGGGAAACAGTGTGAATGAAGACATGCCTATCGTGTGTCTAAATATTTAGAAGTGATAAATCAGGCCAGCAAACTGTTAAACCAAGTATGTTGCATCCTCTGATGAGTTACCTGCATAATGACCCGGATGGCCAGGTTTGAACTGAGGATTTATGGATGACTTGGAATTCTGTGCCAAAATGTGACTGGCCAGGAAGAGTGGGCCCCTACACCCCTTTTCTCCCCACCTCTGGCTCCATCCCATAAAGAGAGGGGCCTTGCATGCTTGTACATGGACACCCTAATCTCCAAATTCAAGCTCTGTTCATATCTTCCAACAAATAGCAGCCTTTTCACTCCCACCCACCTGACCATCCAAGAAAGAGTACACAAGTGATTGTCTCGTTCTTCTTGGGAAGCCAGACCTGGAAAGAGGCCACACAGACCTTGGAAGTTCTAAGAGTTCAGAGCTGTCTAGGCAGAATGTTCTGGGGTCTGACATCTTGGAGCATGGTCTAGAAGTGAGGGAGTCTGTAGACTCTGGGTATACATATCCCCTTCACTTGGGAGTTTCTTGTCCTATAAAGAAGGGAACAGTTGACAGAGTGGGACCCCTTAAAAATAAGGGGCCCAAACTTCAAAGACCCCTCTTGCCTGTATTTAAGGCCAGTGTTGCTCTGAACCCTGCGGCTCCAAGGAGAACAACCTGTGAGTTATTTGTAACCTGTGTGTGAGCTGATGACATTTTTTATAGCTTTTCATATTTATACTCTTGTGTTTCCCCAAGCACCCTTTTCAATACAGTTGAAAGTCCCAATTCCTACTTCCAGCGTTAGAAGTATGATGTACTTTATTGCCTAAGATTTGACTCCATGGGAGCTCTGACAGATTCTTTCTGTTGACCACTGAGGCTACTAAGTGGGGAGAAGTTGTAGCCAGCTTGGTCCCTGACAAAGGGGAGATACCAACTCTGAGCATGGTTTCTGCCAAGCTAGGAGTGGCACAATTTTTTCTACAGACCCTTGCTCTTCTCTACCTCTAGCCCTGGGTCTGTGTATTCCCCTGGTGTCCTCAAGTCCAAAGTCTCTCCTTGGATTGTGCAGAGATGGGAAGATTTGGGGGAACTGAGGTCCAGCCGTTTTGTGTGCAGACTTTGACCAGTCACCTCGTTGTCAGTGCCATGCTTTGTTCTGCCTTGTGCAACCCCTGGTGCTTTCAAATTCTGAGTGGCTTCAGGTTCCTGCAGACATATTGGCTCACTTTTCTAGAATATCCCCTCTATAGGAGTGTAGGCTGTGGCTGCCAGGAAACCCTACTTCATGTATTTTTTATCTTTTTAAAAAATTTTGAGGCCAGGCACAATGGCTCATGCCTATAATCCCAACACTTTGGGAGGCTGAGGCAGGCGGATCACCCGAGGTCAGGAGTTCAAGACCAGCCTGACCAACATGGAGAAACCCTGACTCTGCTAAAAATACAAAATTAGCCAGGCATGGTGGTGCACACCTGTAATCCCAGCTACTGGGGAGACTGAGGCAGGAGAATTGCTTGAACCTGGGAGGCGGAGGTTGCGGTGAGCCGAGATCATGCCATTGCACTCCAGCCTGGGTAACAAGAGCAAAACTCTGTCTTAAAAAAAAAAAAGAAAAAAAAAATTGAAATCTCTAGTCTGCTCATGTATCTACAGTTAGTTTTTTCCCCTTGTGATTTAATATCTTTTGCTTTTCTTTTTACTGTCTATGTCTTTATTTTGTGGAATTTCAGGAGGAAAACACAGTGGCCAATTCACTATGTTAACTGAGGATAAAAATAGGAATAATAGAATAGTGGGTATTGATGTTCATCGAGGGTTTCCTCTATATCAGAATGGCCTCACATTACCTCTTCCATAGATCATGTCTTCCTTTTCCTAGATTTCTTCTGAGAACCAGGGATCTGCCATGCTGCCATGTCAGCTTTAAGCCACTGTAGACCAGTGGATAGAAAAGCCCTGCTTTTCAGAGGGCAGTTATTCCTATCTGTTTCCCTTGTGACTTGTATGTGTTCAGGTTTAGTAAACTTTTATTAAGCACCTACTGCATACTAGGCAGCATGTAGTGCTTTCACTAACTGGACTCAATCCTTGTTGCAGCCCTGGAGGAGGTGGGTATTACTTAGATGAGCAAACTCACATGCTTTGATACTGAGACTTCTTCAAGGCTGAATAGCCAGAGCCTAAAATTGTGCCCATTTTCATAACCCTAGTGGTGGATGGATCTCCAGTCATTTTGGAAATGTGATTTGTGCTTCCCCCCCCCCCGCCTCCATTAAGACTTCTCTGGAGGGGTAGAGTCGGGGGAGGGAGGGGAGCGGAAGGAGGGTGGGGAGGGCGGGAGGGGGAAGAATGGGGAGCTGGAGAAATTAAGTTTTTGTGCTTGTGTCCCTGTGCGCGTGTGTCATTTTAAGGTGGCTCAGGAGCAGCCCAGAGGAGCCAGCGGCGGCCCAAGTAGCGAGGGATCGAACCAGGAGCCGTGCCGCGCTGAGCGGGGGCCGCACAGCCACCGCCCCGGGTGGGATGGGAGGGGAGGGGTGGGAGCCGCTGCAGCCTCCAGGGTGGGCGCCTTTCGCCCTGGACACCGACCGTCCGGGAGGAGGGTTTCATCACCTTAAATGGTTTTGAACCAATGAAACTATTCTCTTAAAAAGACGGACAGCCCATCGTGTGAACTAGAGTTCGTGGACAGATTTTTATTGGGTTCATAGTGGCGTCATGCATGCAGACTCCTGCGAGTTCCCCTAAGTTCTTAGAGGACTGCTTTGCAAAAAGCAAAAAACTGCTTTTTTTTGATCTGAGAGTTGCAAGGTTCCATAAAGAATGGCCGCTTGTGGATAAGCACAAAGTCGAGAGACAGCCATTGGACAGAATTTGTGAAGGTATCCGCCCCCAGATCATGAAGGACCCCCTGCACCCCCGCCCCCTGGTGGCGCTGCTGGATGGCCGCGACTGCACTGTGGAGATGCCCATCCTGAAGCATGTGCAGTCCACGCAGGAAATCCACGAGAAGGTTCTAAATGAAGCGTGGATGTCATGATGTACCACACCATCACCCTCACCAGGGAGGACCTGGGAAAGTTCAAGGCTCTGAGAGTGATCCTGCGGATAGGCAGTGGCTATGACAACGTGGATATCAAGGCTGCCGGCGAGCTCGGAATTGCTGTGTGTAACAACGCGTCTGCAGCCCTGGAAGAGACAGCGGACTTTACCATCTGCTGTATCCTCAATCTGTACTGGAGGAACACGTGGCTGTACCAGGCACTGCAGGAAGGCACGCGGGTTCAGAGCCTGGAGCAGATCCACGAGGTGGCCTCAGGAGCGGCCAGCATCCGTGGGGAGACGCTGGGCCTCATCGGCTTTGGTTGCACCGGGCAGGTGGTTGCAGTCCGAGACAAGGCCTTTAGATTCAGCGTCATATTTTATGACCTCTACTTGCAGGATGGGATCCAGCAGCCCCTGGGCGTGCAAAGGGTCTACACCCTACAGGATTTGCTGTATCAGAGTGACTGGGTCTCCTTGCATTGCAATCTCAACGAACATAACCACCACCTCATCAATGACTTTACCATAAAGCAGTTGAGGCAGGGAGCATTCCTTGTGAATGCAGCCCGTGGTGACCTGGTGGACAAGAAAGCCTTAGCACAAACCCTCAAGGAGGGCAGGATAGGAGGGGCAGCCCTTAATGTGCATGAGTCGGAGCCCTTTAGCTTTGCTCAGGGTCCGTTGAAAGATACACCGAATCCCCTCTGCACTCCTCACACTGCCTGGTACAGCGAGCAGGCGTCACTGGAGATGAGGGAGGCAGCTGCCACAGAGATCCACTGAGCCGTCACAGGTCGCATCCCAAAAAGCTTAAGAAACTGAACAAGGAATTCTTTGTCACATCAGCGCCTTGGTCAGTAATAGACCAGCAAGCAATTCATCCTGAACTGGCTGGTGCCACATACAGATATCCGCCAGGCATCGTGGGCATGGCTCCAGGAGGATTTCCTGCAACCATGGAAGGGATCATCCCTGGAGGCATTCCAGTGACTCACAACCTCCCGACAGTGGCACATCCTTCCCAAGCACCCTCTCCCAACCAGCCCACAAAACATGGGGACAATCGAGAGCACCCCAATGAGCAATAGCAGAGACTGCCAGAAGGCAATCATTCGGATACACTTGGGACCAAGAGACAGTGAAAAATAGATGAACTAAGAGAGAAAGAATCTTATGGTCTTTGTACTGATTTTGGACATACGCATCATTGATGTTGCAGTGTTAAAACTACAAGAGCTAGAAAACTGAAGGTGCTGTCTGCTTACAGAAGCGCTAAAAGACTAGGATGTGATTCATTAACGACCAACTTCTGTTATTGTGTGTTAAGTTTTTCATCTGTGCATCAAATCACAAAGAATAGAGCTTTTTCCTTTATCAGTCCCTTAGGCACAGCAGGTCCTGAACACCCTGTTCTACAATGTTGCATCAAGAGTTCAAACAACAAAATAAAAATTATTAAGAGGAAATCCCCATTCTGTGACGAGTCCCTTAAGTCTACAGGGGCTGGTGACCTCTTTTTGCTAATAGGAAAATCACATTACTACAAAATGGGGAAAAAACTGTTTGCCTGTAATAGACAGCTGCACGCATAGGATTGAAGACAGTACAGGCTCCTGTACAGAGGAGCATCTCTCACATCTGAACTGCATACTGAGTAGGCAGGTTGGTTGTAACTTCAGTAAAACCCTCTGATGATGCAAAAAAGAAAAAAAGTATTAAGTTTCACAAGCTGTTTGTACTCAAATATATTTTCTCAGTTTCAGATCCTCTGCTATTTTATTGAGTGGAAAGTCTTGAGCTAAAAGGATTGAAGAAGAATAATGTTGCATTTCCTTATGTCTCAGGAAACACTTTTCTGGTAACTTGTCAGATTGTCTATGAACAAACCCACTTTTTTAGACATTGATAAAGTCTTCTTTTTTTCAGGTGATATTTTATACAACAACAATTTAGATGTGACTGATTTTAACAAATCCTATCAGATTTGTATCAAAATAGTTACATGCTCTATTCATAGTCTTTTGTGACTCATTGCCTTTTTGTTTAAAAAGATGGCCTATTTTGAGCTTTGTATAGGTGCATTCCTGTTTTTGTGACAAAGGAAAACTTTAAAATTGTCCCAAACAGAAAAATAATGGCTATCAGAACTATGTTTTGTTTTAGTGTGAGTTACCATTACTGTATTTGTTTATTGTAAAGGTGGACATTTAGTGTTCAGTACAGTTTTCAATAAAAAGTAATTAAAATTTGTTAAGTACCGAAATTCAGGTACATCTCACTAATGTGAAAGTTCTCTACTTGAGATGTTTAAGGCAACTGCATTGTCAATTAGTCAATTTCCAACTCTTGTTACTGATAGGGTTCTATCTGCCTATTCCATAACCAGACTCAAGAACGATACAAAGTTGAATTGAAAAATCAAAACTTCACACAAGTCCATCATTATCAAGTCATGCCATCCTTAAGATGTAATGGTGGGTTAGAGCTAAATCAATTCAAAAAAAAAAAGTTGCTCAACTTGTAGAGTTCTGATTTTAATTTACCCCGAAGCAAAATGACCTGGACCTGGTTCAAGGGAGGGAAGTGAACCTTGAAACTGTTTTGCCAATAACCTAACAAAATGATATTACCAAGAAGTGTTGCAAAATAGTCCCATGAGTTAACAACTTGAAGTTGATTTAATGGATCTTCTTTTTAAATAGAATTAAACCTTTAAAAAAAAAAAAAAAAAAAAAAAAACTTCTCTGCTCTTGAACTTGCTCATCATAGTATAAAACAGACAAAATTAATAGGTGCAATGTTTTATTAATCTCATCTCCTTAATGAGTTCTGTGGTGAGTTTAACTCATTTGTGGTCCAGTCCTACTGTTATGGAAGTATGTGTGAACATTCATTTGTGCAATTATGTATTATTATATTCCTATCTGTGTAGAAGTCTTTAATTTTGGAAAAATACTTTGTCTTTTACATTAACTTCATCCACAATATGAAGGGATTTTGACTCTTGGAGAAGTAGCAGATCCTATATTTGAGAACTTTTGGGAATAAGTTTGAGAAGGATGTTTTCAGACAGAATGTGACCAAAGAAGAGCCCCAGAGGGACATGTCTGAGGGGTGGTTGAAAAACTTGGTCATGTTTGTCAGAGAGGAAAGAAAATGCAGGCAGATCTGGTATGGTTTTCAAGAACATAAGGCACTTTTTATGGAAGAAGGAAGGACCTCACCTTCCATGTGGCTTCTACAGGCAGACCTAGGACCTGTGGTACAAGTTATGGGAGGATGAGGTCTGAATATTTGCGCTCCCTCAGAGGAAGTGAGGCCCCTGTCTCTGTAAGAGTTTAAATGGAGGCTCTTGACTCTGGCAGAGTGGACATGAGAGGGCACCCAGCATTTGGCTTGGACTTTCATCCTATGACTTCTAAGTCTTCATGTTTGGAGTTTGATAGAAATTAATATTTCTCTTTTGTCTTGTTGGTTTCCATGGCAAAGCCTATAGGAATTTTTTGAGCTGTTTCTAAAATATCTTCCAAAAGCCATTTCTGAAACGTGCATCCTTTCTCTTGCAGGAGAAAATGCAGAAGTCTCCATGGACGTTTCTCTGGCTTACCGCGATGATGCCTTTGCTGAGTGGACTGAAATGGCCCATGAGAGAGTACCACGGAAACTCAAATGCACCTTCACATCTCCCAAGGTATGACCACTTGCTGTCTAAGCCAACAGGGTTTTTATCTGGTTCTCAGGTATGTGGAAAGATTTGTTTACTTTTCCTAGGTGTGTCCCTTCTTCGCATGAGGACAGCTTTGGTAATACCTGTTCTGCGGAGCATTTTCTTTCCTCTTCTCTCCTACCATGGGCCTTTCCTGACTTTGCTTTTGCCTATTACTGTTAAGATTTCCTGTGAAATAGTAAAAACATGAGGTTGAAGCCTTGAGTACCTTGCCCCAGCTTTAGCCATTTTTGTCCTAAAGAGGAGAAAGATTGGGTGGTTTTATCACTGACGGTGTGACCTCAGGTAAGCTTCCATAATCTGTCTGAGCTTCAGTTTTTCTTCTGTGAGATGAGGTAAGAGTACCTACCTTAGGAGTCTTTTTAAGGGCTAGATCAAGCTTGTCCAACTCGCTGCCTGTGGACCGCAGGTAGCCCAGGACGGCTTTGAATGTGGCCCAGTGCAAATTCATTAACTTTCTTAAAACATTATAAGATCTTTTTTTGATTTTTTTTTTTAGCTCATCAGCTATTGTTAGTGTATTTTATGTGTGGCTCAAGACAATTCTCCTCCTTCCAGTGTGGTCCAGGGAAACCAAAAGATTGGACACCCCTGGACTAGATGATACAATGAACGTAGGCAGGATGACCTTATACTTTAACATCTTGTCTGGGACATATTTGAGAGTCAAAGTGGATATTAACCAGATGGGCCACCAGGAGAAAATGTATAAACTAAGGCCCTCCATGGGCAAACCTAAGTACCTGTTGCAGTGTTTTTTGAAGCATTAGGGGAGTCTCACTCCCTCAGGTTTCCTAGAACAAAGCTACAGTAAGTGTGTTCTGAGGACCAACAGTGGCAGCATCACCTGAGAGGTTTTAGGAAAAGCAGATTCCCAGGGCACACCCAAAACCTATTAAGTCAATGTCTCAGGGGGTAGGAGCAAGGAATCTATGTTTTAACAGTCCTTCAGTTTATTACCTTAAACTCAATGAAGGTTGAGGGCCACTGCCCTAGACCATCTGCTGAATGCTAAACTGGGGGTGGGGGAAAGGAAGGAGAGAGAGGAATCTTTCTTCTTAAATGCCCTAAATACTGGCAGAGGCAGGACTTTAGTACTTGAAGAAAAGTCTCTACCAGGATACAACGAATTTGTCTCTGAGACAGGAAGTTTGAGCCAGTGTCCCAGATGCCTATGTGTCTCTTTTAATTTGAACTTAGGTAAATTTGTGTCATGGGTGGCCATGTTACTCACTCCGTAGTGTCAGGGAAGTGTGGGACACCCAGAGACCCATCATGGGGGATTTTATATCTCAATTTCCATAGGGCTGTCCTCCAGAGGAAGCCATTTGTAGGTAGAAATGAGTGATAGACCGAAACTAGAGGAAGCAGGAGGGAGGAATAGCTAACATTTTCAGATCTTTGCGTGCAACGGAGAAAATTAATTAAAAATCTTTCTAGCTGTCTCTGCAAGTTGACTGCATCTTTGAAATACTGGTTGAACATCTAAGCTAGATGGCTTCTGGGTGCAGAATTGTATCCTTAGAAAAGGGAAAAGTCATTTCTCTTATTTATACACATGGAGGGCACAGAGTAGTGTGAGGGGGAAGGGTGTTTGCCTGCAACTGCTTCTTAAGGACGGTTGCTTAATTATCTTTAGGATGAGTTGATCCCTTGCAAGAAAGATATTAAACCTTGAAAGGTGCGAAGGAAATGAATCATCAACTCTCTGCTTTTTGATTGCAGTGAAATTTAGTCTTGAGTCTCAAGATTAAATGAGAAATTGCTTTAAAGCTCTTCAGTCCCTGGTGGATTGTGAAGTTGAAAAAAAAAAGAAGTCAAGTTGCCACCTGCTGTAATTTGTCCTAATTAGCCAGTCTCATGCTGGAGTTGGGGGAGAACTGGGGGTGGGGGAAAGGAAGGAGAGAGAGAGGAATCTTCCTTCTTAAATGCCCTAAATACTTTAGTACTTGAAGAAAAGTCTCTAACAGGATACAACGAATTGATACAACCTTCCGAGACAGGAAGGTTGAGCCAGTGTCCCAGATGCCAATGTGTCTCTTTTCATTTGAACTTAGGTAAATTTGTGTCGTGGGTGACCAGTTACTCACTCTGTAGTGACAGGGAAGTGTGGGACACCCAGAGACCCATCATGGGGGATTAGAAGTGACCCTGGAGATCATCTTACTTACCTTTCTCATTAAGGAAGAAACTGAGGCCAAATGAGGCAGGGTGACCCAAGGTACCCAGCAAGGAACATGGTCAGGACTAGAATCAGAGCCTCCTGGCCTGGAGTTCAAGTCTTGATCACAGCACAACGCCTGCCTTTGGGCAGGGCCCATGTCCTTCTCCCAATTGTGCTACTTTTGGGACCCTGGGTGAGACACACACCAGATGGTATTGGACTAAGTAGGTTTTGTTCCCTTCCCCCCTCAAATTCTCAATTTCCATAAATAAAATAAGGCCCTAACTGGAAACCAGAAAATGTCCTCTTGCTGTTTCCACAGAGGATAATCAGCCTCCTCACTGCAACTTAATCTGAGGGAGAATTAGAGCCTGTAGTGAATTTTCAGTAGTACCTGCAAAGCCCCCATCCTCCCTGACTTGAAAGTATAAGAGAGAAAGGAGTGGAGGGGAGAAAAAGATGATCTGTATCATCCGACCTGCAGCTGAGGTTTGAAAAAGAAACAGCATTCTTTCTACAGAAGAATTTTTAAAAATCAACCATGCCAACTCTAATCAACTGGTGTGTCTGACAAGAGCCGCTCACACGTTAGGGATAAAAACTGCTGACAACTGATTGGTTATGTGTGCCATGGTGGGGAAGAGGAGTTAGAAGCACCTCCCCACCTCCACCTTGCCATGTGTGTCTCTGTCTCTGTACAAAGGTCTGTTTACTGCACTCTAAGCTCTGACTGTTCAGTAAGGAACCCTCCCCACCAGCCAAGATCTCAGAAGGGGCAGAGCCCCTTTCTACACACTCTTAGACTATAGACTCCTTGTTATCTTCTTTCTTCTCATTTCTTCAGTGGATCTTTGCTCTGAAGATTTATGACAAATTATGGAGGGCTTGTGAATTCAGGCTTAGGAATGACAAATTAGATCTCCCCGATCACTTGATCAGGAGGTACCAAGTAAACACTGAAGCTGACGTAGAAACCCAACATTGATGGTAGACTCTCATCTTCTGTATCAGGGAAAAGTCCCGGCCTGCTGAAGCTCATTCTTCTACATGCTCATATTTACCCCTGGCCCCCACCCCTCAGCAGGTACACATAGCCGGGAGTCCTGGTGAGGTGGAGCAGAATTTAGTTTTCAAAAAAGAGCTGTGTCCCTACTGTCCAATTTCTCTCCACCGTGCTCTGGGCAGTATCTCTTAAATTGTTGGGCACAAAGTCCAAGAGGCTTTCCTAGACACTGGGCTAAACTTTCATTTCATTAAAATGTCTAGTCCCTTCTGCCATCTTGGACTGTTAGGAAGCACTGGAGGCAGAAAATTCTGAGTGGTTATCTCTGGCCACTAATCTTATTATTACCTTTGTTTCTTCTGTTTCAACCTTCCCTAAATACCAAGGGCTCCTCGTGTCTTTTTTTTCCTGGCAAGTGAATAAAAAGAAGTTATTTTCAGCTGCTTCTAGCTTCTCCCTCAGGCCAAAATCAGTAGAATAATTAGCCATCCTTAAAGAGTATAATGATTGAGCAGGAGCTTCCACCTGAACGTTTAAGAAGCTGACTGTTCCACAGAGCCTTAGAGGTCCCTGACGACACACTGCCCGTAAAAACTCTTGTAGCCCTGGCAGACAAGATTAGTAAGATGTGAGGTTCTAATGAAGATTAAACAGCCGAGAAAGGTGTTAGGAGATAGAAGGAAGGTGTCTCTGCTTTCTACGTAAAATTTCTGGTTCTACCTTGAATATGGCTGCTGTTGTTGTTTGTTTGTTTGTTTGTTTTTAGGTTGGGATAGCTGGGTGGACACCATGCCTCCAGTATGCCTTGTTGCTCTGTAACTCTAAGGTGTACCTTTAAGCATTAGCTGTTTCAAATTGGTGTTATGGGTCCAGGGTAACAGAATTCAGAGCCAGTCTATTGGAAATAGTGACCCTGCCTCAAACCCTCTGCTCTTCTTCCAGACCCCAGAGCATGAGGGCCGTTACTATGAATGTGATGTCCTTCCTTTCATGGAAATTGGGTCGGTGGCCCATAAGTTTTACCTTTTAAACATCCGGCTGCCTGTGAATGAGAAGAAGAAAATCAATGTGGGAATTGGGGAGATAAAGGATATCCGGTTGGTGGTAAGTGAATGTAATTGATCTTGGCCTGTGTATTGGAGGGGAACTCCATCTCACTCGTGGAACCTCTATGCCTCACCTGTCTCATCTGAGAAATGGGAATAATAACATACTCATGATGGCTGAGATAATAAAGTGAATTAATTTGTGTGAGAGATTACAGAAATGGAAAACAATGCAATTATTGTGCCCACTTAAGATTTTAAGTGGGCTTAAGATCACTTAAGATCATTATAATGATAAGATCATGATATAGTCATGATTGCATAATGAATAACACCAAGATAAAAGTACATTTTCTTTTTTATGTGTTTCACCTTGCAAGCACAATTGTTAAAGGGAATGGGGTGGTTTAGGTTCTTTTCATCTTATTTGTTTCATTGGGGAAAAGTTAGAACTTGCTGCAAGGAGGACCTTTCTTTTCAATCTCAACAAAGTCACAATAATTGGGTAAAGAAACAGAAAAGCATAAGAATTACCTGTAATGTCCTACTATTTAGAGAAATAGTCACTGTTCAGGTTTTGATATATCTCCTTCCAGGCTTTTTTTATACGTAGTAATTCCCTTACAAAAAGTAGGATCATGTTGAACTGACTTTTTTCCTTGCTTTCTTATTTAATGGTATATATAATATAAATTGGTGAATATAATATAAATATACTTTACAATATTGGTTAGCATTTTATAGAATAGATTTACCTTAACACTTACCAATTTCAACATATTGGCCATCTAGGATATCTGCAACTTTCTAATGAAAAGCTTCCAAAAAAAAAAAAAAATTGCTCATGTACTTAATCATTATCTTAGCATAGGGAAAAAGCTCTTGTAGCCCTAATAGACCAGATTAGTAAGATGTGAGGGTCGAATGAGGATTAAATGGCCAAGAGAGGTGTTAAGAGATAGAGGATATATCTGCTTTTTACCTAAAATTTCTGGTTCTACCTGAAATGTGGCTTTTTTGGGGGGTACACTGTAGGGGTGGTAGCTGGGTAGATATCACCCCTACACCCTGTAGGCCCTATTAATCCATACCTCTAAAGTGTACCTTTAGGCATTAGCATTTTAAAATCAGTGGGATGAGTCCAAGGTAAGATAATTCAGTCTCTTGGAAACAGTGACCCTGCCCCAAAGCCCCATGCTCTTCTTTCAGAACCCAGAGCATGAAAGCCATTACTGTGACTAGGATGCCCTCTTTATTTCTCTGGTCTCAGGTCCATAGCACAGGGCTCTTTTAATATGTATTTCTATTATCTCTGAGGAGAGGCCAAGGGTATATGAGGGCAGTGCATGCTATGAACATGAAAGCTCTTGATCATGAACATCTGCAGACAAGGTCTCCACTTACCTCTCCCACAAATGCATTTGCTAGTAGAAGGAAATGCTAAGATAATATTCACCTTCAAAATTATCACTGGTCTCTGCCTAGGGGATCCACCAAAATGGAGGCTTCACCAAGGTGTGGTTTGCCATGAAGACCTTCCTTACGCCCAGCATCTTCATCATTATGGTGTGGTACTGGAGGAGGATCACTATGATGTCCCGACCCCCAGTGCTTCTGGAAAAGTAAGAGCTGGTTTTGGAGTGTTCTTCAGGAATACTGGCTTCTCATGATCTGCCAAGCTCTTGCTTTTGCTTGTGTCCAGTTCAAGCAGCCAGTGTGCGACTTATGCCAGTGATGTGACCAGGAGTCATCCTGGACTCCTTTTTCTCCTGCAGCTTTCCTATGCAAGTTGTTATTAAGTTAATCCTCAGGGTTCTACCTCTCTCACCTTTCTGGCTCTTTTTAATTAATTAATTTAATTTTTGGAGACAAAGTCTCACTCTGTTGTCCAGGCTGGAGTGCAGTGCTGGGATCTCAGCTCGCTGCAGCCTTGACTTTACAGGCTCCAGTAATCATCCCATCTCAGCTTCCCGGTAGCTAGAACCACAGGTGTACACGCCCCAGCTAGTTTTTTTGTATTTTTTGTAGAGACAGGGTTTCACTATGTTGCCCAGGCTGATCTCGAACTCCTGAGCTCAAGTGATTTGCCTGCTTCAGCTTCCCAAAGTGCTGGGATTACAGGTGTGAGCCACCACACCCAGCTGACCTTTCCGGCTCTTTAACCTGTCTTCGCTCTTCGGGATATTCCATGGTCAGAATCAGATACTTGTCTGTGTTGTAGTGAAGAAACTGCCCTAAGCCCAGCTCCTCTCACTTAAAGAAAGACAGTGCTCCTGCAGATGTACCTACTTTCTCTCCACATTATTGACTTCTCCCTTTCTGCTGGATTCTTTCTATTAATATACAAACATGCCCTGCCATCTCCCCTTCTTAGATAAAATTCTCCCATTTCCCACTTCTCCCTGAAGCTACATACCCTTTTTCTGCCCCTCATTACAGCAATGCTTCTCAAAAACCTTGTGCATATATATGTCTTCTCCTCTGTTCTCTCTTGAGTCCATTCCAGTCTGGATTCATCTCCAGCACTTTACTAAAACTGCTTTTCACGGGATCACCAACAACCTTCATAGTCCAAATCCAAAGGTCATTTTTCAGTCCTTACTTTTTTTTTTTTTTACTCATCCCAGCATCTAACATAATTGATCAGTTTTTCTTCCCAGAGTCTCCCCTACCCTTCTGTTGGTCATTCTTCTTTGCTGACCAGCATTTAGGCTCCATTTCTGTCTCCTTCCATCTTTCTAGCCTCTTAGACGTTGGAACTGGGGCACCTGCTTTGGACCTCTTCTCTTTATTAGCTGTGCTTTCCTCAGGGGTGATCTCACCTACCTTCGTGATCTGAAAAATCATCTGCTCTCTGATGACTCTTAATCTGTATCTTTAGCCTCAGCCTCTCCCAACTCTGGACTCAAATATTCCAGCTCTTTACTTAATGTCTTCATTTGCATTGAAAATGTCACATGTACCAAGGACAACACTTGATTGTGTCCCACTTCCAACCTGTTCCCTCCCAGAATCCCCATTTCAGTAAATGGCAGCTCCATCTTTTCAGTTGCTCAAACTGGAAATGTAGCAGTGAGTCATCCTGTACGTCTCTGTTTTTCACACTTCTCATCCAACTCACCGGGAAGTCTCACCATTTCCACTGATGCCACCCTAATCTAACCCACAATCGCTTCTCACCTGGATCAGTGGGAACAGCCTTGCAACCCCTCTCCTTGCTTCCAACACGCGCCTCCCTGCAGCCTATTCACAGGATAGCCGGAGTGCCCCCTTTCCGGTGTTAATCATATCCTGTCACTCCTCTGCTCAAAGCTCTCCACTGGCTTTTCATCTCCTTTGCCCTGACCTATAAGCCCCTTGATAACTGGGTGCTTTCCACCTCTCATCTTGTCATTGTCCTCTCCAACACCTACCAGCCCCCTTTATTGTGCTCAAACCCTCACTCCAGGGCCTTCACACTTGCTGATCTCTTCATCTGTTCACCTTATGTAAAATCACATCCCCATTGCTCTCCACTCTCTTGCCTAGCTTTTTTTTTTCATGATGCTTATTCATTTATTTATTATCTTTTTCTTATACTCCCTCTCTCACTGCACCTCTATGCAAGCATCACAAGAGCACAATCCTTGCTTATTTTGTTCACAGTTACATTCTCAGCATCTCAGAATAGTGACTGACACATAGTAGGAGTTTAATAAATATTTTTTGAGTGAATGAATCATGTCACTCCATTGAGTGAATGAATCATGTCACTCTCTTCAAGATACATTTCAGTTTTCTAGTGGGATATGCAAGTTTCTTCATGAGCACAGCCCTCTTTGTTTCTCTGGTCTTATGTCCTGTCATTTCCTGATGTGCCACATGCAGATCCCCAAATGCACCAGGTTCTTCCAGGCCTCTGTGCCTCCATCCAGGCTCTGCCCTCTCCTCCAAACACCCTTTCCACCTCCCTTACCTTGACTCACAACTCAGCTCCATTCCTGTCTGTGTCAAAGTCAGAAGTCCTGGTAGCAGCCTTCTGTGCTTTAAAACTCTATGATATTCCTGATCCTGCTCTATTCAGTTGTCTCTTTATCTGGCTCCTCTACTAACTGTATCTCCCGTGAGTGAAAAAACAGGTCCTGTTCATTTAGGATTCTATAGTGCTAACACAATGCCTGGTACGTGATCTGTGCTTAATTAACATATGTGTTTCAAGGGGATGGAAAAAAGTATGAATAAATCAGTGACATAAGAATTACATTTTAATAGAGAATTGGCAGTTCTTAGTGTGACAGGGGAAGAGTAAAATAAAAGCTAAACAAGCAGTCAAGAGAATTTACATTTCAAATGTGTTTGGAGTCATGTATTATTGAAACAAATATGCTTATATAATTCATCATTGCTGAGGATAGCACAATAATAACGAGTGTTCTTAATGATCGGATGAATGGTAACCTGAATAGGTGAAAGAGGACAATTATATTCACTGAGGCCTGGGTGAGAAGGCAAGGGGACACAGACATTATAGGAAGCTCTTCATCTGCAGTGGTACCAAAGTAAAGTGTGGGGCATTAAGAAGGTCAGATTCACTTCCATAGAGAGGTTGGTGTAGCACTCTTTCATTCTGCAGCAGTGGGAACTACATAGGACATTTTGCATCTCTGTGCAGAAGAAATTGATCATATGGCTTCAGACCCAGTAAGTAACATCTCATGTCTCAAAACTGACTTCTGGGAATTGTTTGAAAATCTGCCCTCCAGATGAATGAAGTGGCTGTTCTGATATTTTCTCACCATCAGAGTCATCTTTGCCCTTGGGATTTCCATGACCTTTATCAATATCCCAGTGGAATGGTTTTCCATCGGGTTCGACTGGACCTGGATGCTGCTGTTCGGTGACATCCGACAGGGCATCTTCTATGCGATGCTTCTGTCCTTCTGGATCATCTTCTGTGGCGAGCACATGATGGTAAGAGCCCCTGCGAGGGACAGACGTCTGTACCAGCTGCTCCGTGCAGGCTGCCAAGCTGACACCTGCCCCCCTTTGCCTCTAGTCAGCAGTGGGTGAGACAGAATAAACTAGTAGTTACAAGTGGGAACTCTGGAGGCAGACCCCTCTGGTTTACATTCCTGCTTCACCACTTGCTGACCAGTTGAGTGGCTTTAGGCAAATGACATTATCACTCTGAATCTCAGGTCCCTCATCTATAAAATGGGATGTAAAGGCCTAATGCATGGGGTTTTTGTGAGAATTGAATGAGAGAATGTGAGTAACTTAAGATAAACACACACATTCTAATGATTAGTATTATTTCTTGCCCTTGAGCTTGAGTTTCTTGTCTGCTGGCTTCTGCCCTGCCTTGTCCTGTCCCCAGGAATACAGGTTAACCACCAGAGAATGTGGACCTGGCTCTTTCCAGCTGGCAACGTGTCCAGGTGGCCTAGTAACCCCTATTACTCGGAAATACAGACCTTCCTGGTCTCCTCAGTTTGCACAGACACCAAATCATATTTCAAGAGGGACTGAAGGTACCATGGTTAAAAATAAGAATGGTGTAGTCATCACATTGTGGCTAAGATGATATGCCAGCTGGAACTTGGTCTTCGTGTCAGGCACATGGGCTTCATAGCAGAGTGGACTGTTTTTAAATTCCATTATGGCTCAGTCATAAAAACCAGACCTCTGAAGTCCTGCCGCTCTTCCAGGAGAGCAGTCTG
This sequence comes from Piliocolobus tephrosceles, assembly GCF_002776525.5. Taxonomy (NCBI): domain Eukaryota; kingdom Metazoa; phylum Chordata; class Mammalia; order Primates; family Cercopithecidae; genus Piliocolobus; species Piliocolobus tephrosceles. The sequence goes on from NC_045434.1 coordinate 154,040,265, forward strand.
AGAGCAGAGAGAGAGAGACTTCTGCCTACTGCTAAACTGTCTACATTAGGGGGTCTTTCCCCATGAGGGGTCCTCCAGCAGAGATGCGCTAAGAATGAGGCCTCGACATCAGGGCCTGGGAGTGGAGGGAACTCGGTCCAGCACTAGGAAGCCAGCCAAGGATTGTCCACATGGAGCTGGTGTGGACTGACCCACCTGGGGCCCCGCCTGGAGGCTAAGATCATCTTTGCTTTTCCCTTTTCTCTCATTCTACATTCCTTCCTTTTCTTTCTCTTGGTGTCTTTCTTTGTCAAGGAGAATCATTGCTGGTTTTAATAAGGATGGGGAGAAAATATGCCTGTTTTCCTAACCATAAGAGACACACTTCACATATTTAAATGCTTTAATGTCTTTACTTTGTCTTCTGGGGATCAGTCACTTTTATAAACACAAGTTACAAGTCACATAGAAATTTAATTCAGAATGAGTTATTTTGTGGACCACAAAGTGTCCTCTGCCTGGGAGCTGAGGCCATTCTTTGTGTTCCCATGGCATCCTGTTCTTATTACTCTCAGAGCCCTTATGGCTGGGCTTTGTCATGTTCTGCATATGTGCCAGACTCCCCCACAGAGGTGAGTTCCTGAAGAAGAGATTTTCATCTTCTTTGTTCTCATATACCTAGAGTCTAGCATGGTGCTTGATACATAATAGGTGGTCAGCAGGTGTCCTTCGAATGCTGACTCTCCCATAGAATTGCTTGGTCTTCCTCTCCCCTCTCTCTCCCTTCTCAATTTGGTTTTCCTCAGGATCAGCACGAGCGGAACCACATTGCAGGGTATTGGAAGCAAGTCGGACCCATTGCCGTTGGTTCCTTCTGCCTCTTCATATTTGACATGTGTGAGAGGTGAGCAGGTGTTTGTGGGACACTGAGCCAAACTGTGCATCACCATGCCCACTCCTGTCACTTTAGGAGGAGTGTTGGAAAAGGAGAATGGTGGTCGGGAACCTTTGGTATAGAAGCATTGGACGTGGTCACATCCTCAGACAAGATCTGGGATCAAATCAAATGCACAGCTCTTTAGAGTTGCAAAATGTTTGGGCTGATGTATTCTACAAGCTTCATTTCTCTTTAGGATCTCTGTAACGTTTTTTAGCTTAAATACAGCCCTCACCCCTGCAGCTGAAAAGCTAAGAATACGTGAAAAGGAAAGTTCCCTTTTGCCTTTGTATTAATTAGTCTTGCTTTTCCATCTCATTTTCTTTGTAGAGGGGTACAACTCACGAATCCCTTCTACAGTATCTGGACTACAGATGTTGGAACAGAGCTGGCCGTATCCTTCCTTGATGGGTTCAGGGTTTTATTTCTTCCCCTAGCCACCCAGTCCCCAAGATCATTTTCTAAGGCTCTGCTGATGCTCCCCATATGTACTCAGCCAGGGCTTTGATTCTCAGGCCAATTATAACAGCACAATTAAGGCTGATAATAAGAATTACTGCTTGCTTTCAAGCCTGGGTGACAGCAGGCAAAATGAGAAGGTCGCAGCCCATCCTCCCAGCAGAGGGATCCGAGTTTCTGGGCTTACTGCAGCCTGTCTGAGTTATCTGTTATACACTGTTTACTGCAGACTGAAGCATGACTAGCTTTTCCCTGGAGCCATGGAGGTTCATCTCTGGGCCCCTGTGGGAGAACCTGTTTCTGAAATTGCCTACGTGCGAGACTTCTTACAGTGACCTTGGTGTGCTGGCAAATCACACTGCTGCTATTCATTCCTGAGACCAAGTGGAGATAAGGCTAAAGTGATTAGTTCCAGAGGAGTCGCTGAGGCTTCTGGTTGGTTGGCATAAACTCTAAGTCTTCTTCATGAAGCAGAAGTGACAGTCTTAGCTTATCCCTTTTAGGATGCTGGATTTAAATATTTTATCTTCTGGAATAGTATGTGAAATGCTCTTGGGAGACAAAGACTCTGCTCTGAAGTGGAGAGAAAGGCCTGGGTTGTATTCTTCCTTGATGGCTCATATCTTGCCGTGTGCTAAGGAATATGCTTTGTCTTGCCACGATGTCTATATTGGTTTCTTAGTGTCACAAGAACATTGTGAGCAAACTAAATCTGTAGTATCATTACCTCAAAGATGAGAGAGAAGCTCTACCCTTCCTCCATTATGCCACCACCAAATGTTAGCTGCACAACAAGGAGAATGTGGATAATGTTAAATCTAGTTCAACTTTTTAATTTTATAAATATGATGGCGTGAGTAAAATTTCAAGTCCTGCAGAAAATAACTATATTCCCTTCATTCCAGGATACTGTTCATTATAGGAAAGAAGGAGAAACTGCATTAGATATTATATTATTTAATGAAATATGCATGCCAAGTTCATACTTATTAAATGCTTTTAAAAATAGACAATTTGGGCCAGGTGTGGTGGCTCATGCCTGTAATCCCAGCACTTTGGGAGGCTGAGGCCAGCGGATCACCTGAGCTTGGGAGTTCAAGACCAGCCTGACCAACATGGATAAACTCCGTCTCTATTAAAAATATAAAATTAGCCAGGTGTGGTGGTGCAAGCCCATAATCCCAGCTACTTGGGAGGCTGAGGCAGGAGAATCGCTTGAACCCGGAAGGAGAAGGTTGTGGTGAGCCGAGATTGTGCCATTGTACTCCAGCCTAGGCAACAAAAGCAAAACTCTGTCTCAAAAAAAAAGGGCAGTTTGGGTAGAGTTGTTGTAGCGGAAAGGGGTTGGAATCAGGTCACCTGCCTTCCAAGGCAGCTCACACTACCCCAGGCCTTGGTGGTTCTCAGATTGACTCTAAAGGCAGGTCAGCCCCCCTAGTGGGTCTCAAGTATACTGGCAGCAACCCAAACTCCCATCTGTGCCATGTGTCCTTCAATCCCCATTCTGTTGGACAAGATTTTCTGTGGTGACAGAAGACTGCAAGTAGTCCTTCTTCCCTGGTTTCACTTTAAGACCTTCAAGCCCATGCCCAGGGCCCCTGCACTGAGCCCCCACGTATCTCCTCTTTAATTATGCCAGAGCATCTCAATCTCATTCTTATAACACTCCAAGGATGAGCCCAGTGGTTTCCAAACATAGTCATACTCGATGTCCTAGCCCCGGAAAATCTGATTCCATATATCTAGGGAGGAAGCTGGGGATCTACATTTGAACTCTTCTGGTGATTTTAACATGGTTTTTCATCTGATCCATAGTGACCAATATGTGCTTTATTAGTGCTTTTCAAATTTATTGTGTATACGAATCTCCTGGGGACCTGGTTAAAAGGCAGATTCTGATTCCTTAGGTCTACGGTAGGGCCTAGATTCTTCATTTCTAACAAGCAAGACGCCATTTCTTTGCTTACTTGGTTTAGAAAGCAATATTGAACACCTCCCTCTGTGGTACTATTGTGTCAAGAAACCTGTCACTGGCATTAGAATGTCAGGTTTTAATAATTTATCCCCTTGAAAATTTCCTATGTATTTGGAGACAAAACAAGTATTGCCAACAGACCTGGGGAGAAGTGCCTGGGCCCGCTCAGCTTGGCCTTGGCTAGCCCGTTGTTTCCTTTACTGGACACTACCAGATGGCCTTCATCATCGTGGCTGGAATCTGCCTCTGCCTCTACTTCCTGTTTCTATGCTTCATGGTATTTCAGGTGTTTCGGAACATCAGTGGGAAGCAGTCCAGCCTGCCAGCTATGAGCAAAGTCCGGCGGCTACACTATGAGGTGGGCAGATTTCTTGGCTCGTTCTGGAACTGGTGCTTGCTTATCTTTCCTCTTGATGTGTAAACACACACACCCCGGAGATAGAAAGCCTTAACTTTGAAATACACATTGAGAGATTCTCATGTAGGATCTCTGGGCAAACTTAGAGGCCAAATCTTACTCTGAGAAGCATCTAGCTGGCCTGTCTAAATCTTGGCATTTTCTGTGGTACAAATGTGTTTCCATTTCCAACAAGGAGTAAACTTGTTCAGCCAGTTCTTCAGCTTGGTGATGGAATGTAGGTACATACTAGATGGGAGATTGGACTATGGCAGAACTGGGATTTGGTTGGGATGAGGCTTTAGTCAAAGTTCTGTCCCAAAATCAACCCTGTCCTGTAATTAAACAGGGTTTAGTCCAGGTGATCTGATTTCCAGACTCTTAACAGGCCACATTCCCCTAAAATATCCAGCAGATGCTCAGACAGTTCAGTAATCTCTGTTTATAGATTATGTTCCTCATTCAAGAGAAACACTTAACATCCTCAAATCCCCAATGCAAGCAACACATCCTTGATTATCAGGGATCCCTTGGGTTCATGCCTAAGTGGCTGTCCTTGGAGAAACAAGCCTGATTCCTGTATGAAAAGAGAAGCAGAAACTACAGAACCTCAGAGTTTTTATATGCAGTAGATCTTGCACATAAGAGCCCCTGAATAATAGGCCTCCCTCCTTGAAACACAGGTTCTCTTAAATCCTGCTCTCAGGAAACCACAGGCACTTTCTAAGGCTTGCCTGTCTCCAGAGCTAGAGTGACATGAGAAAATTCAACCAAATCCACTTCATGTTGATTAATATGCACATTTCTTTTTGTTCATTGGAGCAGAATTTTATTACAACCACAGAAAACTTGGACTTGGTAACTTTGAACCCTCGCAGAGAAGCATAGCCAGCTTAGCAGGGAAATTAGCAGCCTCACGACGTGTTGTGAATAGAACTTCCCAGGCTCTCCTATCGCTGCTTTATGAGTGATAAGAACATAGGAAATATTTGACCCAAGACATTTTCAGCCACACTCACCTCTGCAGAAGAAATATTACTATGGGAAATCATTTTACTGTCATTCTTAGGGATTTGGTTTTACAGATTTCTTTAAGCTTTTTATAGATTTATATAGTGAGAAAAGGATTGGTAGCTGATGGAGTATTAAACTACTCTTTCTTTTCTAATAGGGGCTAATTTTTAGGTTCAAGTTCCTTATGCTTATCACCTTGGCCTGCGCTGCCATGACTGTCATCTTCTTCATCGTTAGTCAGGTAAGTGGACCCTGAGATGTCAAGGTGAGAATGTCTCTGCAGAGGTCCTCTACCCTGCACAGAAATCTGATAGAGCTACTGAGGAAAGGAGCAGAGAAGTCATAATTCTGGACAGCTAGTCAAGCCATATTTTTCTGGGTCTTGATATCACCTGGCCAAATGGACTAAACTTCCTCTTTCCATAAAACTTTGTAGGAGATAAAAGTTTCTAAATAAATTAAAAGCCTACAGCCAAATTGAAGGGCATGTATTTTATTTACTTATGAGAATAAACTTATCAAGCCCTGTAGCACAACACTAAAGCATAAATTTGACTCTGTTTTTATCTAGCATTAACATAGATCCTTATACAGTCCATCAGCTATTCCCTGTAATAATTATCTTGCCACTTAAATATGAAACGTAATTCAGAAGTCCCTTTGATAGCATCTTGTCTTTTTACTGGTTATTTCCAAAACTCAAAATTTTGCTATACTTGAAAATCTCAACAATGATAATAATTTAAAAATATTCATAACTTGTTTTGAAGGGTGGGAAGTACTCTTTAAGTCTAATATATCTATTATTCATTTGAGCTTCACAGAAATCCTGTGAGGTAAGTAGGGCAGGAATTGTTATCCTAGATTGCTAGAATGTGATATCTAATAGCTTTGGAGAAAGTTTTCATTAATGCTGTTTTCTAGCTGGATGGATTACTTAACAGTTCTAAGGTTTAGTTTTCTTATCTGCAAAATAAATACAACAGTAGACCCACAGAAGGTTGCTGTAATGATCACATGAAGTAATATTTACAAAGAAGGATGCATTCTGAGAAATGCATCATTATGTGAGTTCCTCATTAAGGGAACATCGTAGAGTGTACTTACACAAACCTAGATGGTATAGCTTGCTACATACCTAGGCCATAAGGTGTAACCTATTGCTCCTAGGCTACTAACCTCTACAGCATGTTCCTCTACTGACCACTGCAGGCAATTGTAACACAATGGTAAGTATTTGTATATTTCAAACATATCTAAACATGGAAAAATACAGAAAAAATATGGTGTTATAATCTTACAGGACCACCATCATATATGTGGTCTGTTGTTGACTAAACCATCATTGTGGCACCCAAATGTAATTAGCAGAGCACCCGGCACATTGTAAGCATGAATAGCTGTGTTCTTATGAATAGCAAGAAGGTTGAATGTCTTTCTTGCCAAAGGATGTGCAATAAGTTAGAGATCAGAACCCAGTCCTTCTGACTCTTTTGCCAGTGCTTTGTCATTTAGCCAAAATGGAGGACTTCAGCAGTGCAGATAGTCTCTTAGGACGCGACTTGCTCCATTCTGCTAGGAAGTTTCCCTAGTACAGGGACTCCTAACCATTTTTGTATATAGACCCCTATAGCAACCTGGTGAAGGCTACGAGTCTCCTCTTAGAATGTTTTCTAATAAGTAAAATAAAATACTTCGAATTTCAAAGGGAATCATCTCTATATATTATATGTAATATATATTTACAGTAAAACATGCTACAGGTATATTACAGATTTATATCTACAACTGTAATTGATGTGAAAATATCGTGATTCCTATTGAGAAAATCACAGTAGTACTAACACTGTAGGGATTTTTCTGCATCTGTAATTGAAGTAAACATCATCTTTCAGTTAGGGACTAGTGAAAATAAAGATATATAAATTTTTCTATTCTAGTTTATGGACCCCTTGAATTCTATCCAAGGACACCCAAGGGGACCCCAAGTTTGGAGCCTCTAGAACCTTGTTGTTGGCTGTGCCACTGGGGGGTGTTAGTGTTGCCAGCTCTATTGAGGTTGAAATGAACACGGAAAAAATAAAACTGATATACATATATGTTTTTGTAAGTTCTGTTCACCACATCTGCTTTGACCTATAACACTGCTGTGTTTGTATCAGGTTGTTTGTTTATAAAACCTTGGAAACTTCGCTTTCCACTCCACTCTGAAAGAGTTTTTTATTCTACCAGCTAAGGCTCAAACATCCATATCCAAACAAGAGTGTCTGAGGCCTGACTTCTCCCGTGGCTGTTCCCTCCTATGACAAAAATGCTTTTCAGTTCCTCCAGTCCCTCAGTAGTGCACAGTGGCACTTGACACAGCCAGGTCTGCAAGGCTGAGAGGGCACGGAGCACTTCCTTGGAGAAACAGAATCTCAAGGAAGATGGGTTGAGGCATAAAAGGCAATTTCAAGATATGTTTTCAGGAAGGCAGAAAGAAGGGTGCTTTTGGTCCTAAGGCCACACACAGGTCCTTGTGCCAATTTGGGAAGCTGACGTCATTCTCCCCACACTGCCTCATGTATGTCTTGCCTCTGTGGGGAGTGCCTTCCACCTGAAGTCAAGAAGGACTGATCCCTGAAGCAGCTGCGTGTTGCCAGGATTTAACCTTGTACATGTTTAATTTGTGTACTTCTTACAGCAAAGGAAGCCATCTTCCAAGGAGCATAGTTTGTGGCTTTTCTTTGGAGAAAAAGATTAATATTCTATTGCCTCAGTATTTTCTAATACAGCTTCAGCCTGTGGCTGGCTTTTTATATCTGCTGTGACAGTCGGCCCGGAGTAGATTTCAACTCTAAGGGGGTAGCAATGAGGCCTTTTGAATTCCATTAGCTCCTCACATTCCTCCTGCTGGGTTTTTTTTTTTTAAAGATTTATTTATAGACATCTAAGACATTTTCCGGCATAACTCTCAGTGTCCCAGGTACTGTATTAATATAGTCATCAGAGGATTTATTTTTTAATGTCATTTTGGAATGTCAGAGCAATGAGCTCACCTGAAAGGAAACCTATTGGGTAACTTTTTGAAATGGATCCCAGCCTTAGGTAAAAGGAATGTATTAAAACCCCCATTATACTCTCGGGCTTGCTGTGGGAGACCTTGCATTTAAGCCTCATGAAATATAATGCGAGGGGATCTCGCCAGGATATTGAAGCTCTGAGGCCAGGAATGAAAGGCGACGGGAAGCTGTGGAATGCAGTGACCTTGAGGCTTTGTAGCTGGGTACTGAGGTGCAGTCTTTTAATGCCTGCCATTTTAATGGCCTCAGTCATAGCAACCAAGAGATGGTACATCGCAGTCTGGTATTTCAGCCCCTTCCCTCTGGAAAATAAAGAGGTGTTCCATTTAGAGGTGGCGGCAGTAGGGAACAGAAGTGCAGTGCAGGGGAGAAGGTCACCGACCTTCATTAAGGGGACCCCCAGGTGTCTGACATTCAGGTCAAGCCACATGCAGCAAACTCCCAGAGAGCCTGTCCCCAGCTCTTTTGTGTGTGTGTGATCACTTCATTCTGTTACTTACAGAGGAAATGTTTCCGGTAAGAGAGCCTGGGTCTGGGATTTGGAAATCTTGTTGTTAAGTGGAATGTTGGTTGTCAAGACTACTGGGTGTAAAGGGATTTGACCTTCACTTGGCTCCAGGGGTATAATTGGGTGGTTTCACACAAAAGTAAATTGTTCAAATGTAAAATCAGGAAAAACAGGGACTTTTAGAAAGAAGACTTACGCAGAGGGTGAGATTTGGGAATTTTTTTTGGTGGGGGAGTTTTGGCGGAGCGGGGCTGGGGCTACCTGATTTTTCTCTCAAAGTTAAAAGGGGGAGACTGTTACCTCCGCCTTGGCATTAGTATGATTTTGGATTTACAAGGCCTCCTCTGTTGAGGCCGCTTATTGTGGTACATATTGGTGGGAATGTGCTCAGAGCTGAGGATGTCTCAGGCATGAATCATTGGGAGAGGAGAGGGAAAAACAAGCTGGCCATCAAAGGGTAGAGTTACACTATCTATACCGTTTATTTCTGCAGTTCAACTCTTTGCCCACGGCAGGAAACACCACATTTACAGATTGCACATTCACTAGGATGTGTAGTTCTGCAATTCCACTCTAAACAATGTGCATGTGTCCCAGAGCAAGTATGAGATGGGAGCAGGAGTCTGATGTTTCCTGTCAGGCTTAGTGTGTGCAAAGGCATACTATGGGCATCTCGTTCCAGTGGTTCTACTGTAAGTTTTTATTTTGTTTATATATCCAATTTATTTATACCATACATTACTATGTCCAGGATATACAGTGCATGCTATACAGATCTGAATATACAAATCTGTGTGTGTATGTTGTATTAGTAAGGTACATTATGGGCAATGAAGTGAATTTCAGAAGGAAATTTGACCTTATACAGTCATTGCCTCATGTGCTACCTTCAGAGCAGGTGCTACCTTCAGAGATCAACCCCTGTTTAAGATAACATTCCTACCTTTGTGTTGTATAATGGTTAAGAATACCTTCTTTTGGAGTCAGAGCCATGACTCTCTGACTGAGCAATCTTGGGCAAGATACTACATCTTTCTATGCCACAGTTTACCCATGTGTTGAATGGAAATATTACCTACCTACCTACCTCACAGCATCGTTAATAAGACTAAATAATGTGTTTCATGTAAAAGGTTTAGTATTGTATCTGGCACATCATTAGCATTGAACAAATATGCTTATCCTTGTTATGAATACAAAAGAATCTTAGCTTTGCTAATATTTGTATTAACCACTTATTTTAAATAAATATAACAGAAAGTAATATTTTAAATGGATAACACTTGTCACACATTGGCATCTCCTCTCATTTTTAAATTCAATTATTATGACTTGCTGTGGACTGCAATACTTTCTCTTTACTTTTCAGTCAAGTACTTATTAAGAGCGGTTGTTTCCATCTGCACTTTCTACCTCCATGTATTTGTCCTGGAGTCTCTACACATGCCTGTGCTTTACCTCTGTTCATTCAAACATATGTCTATTGAGCACCACTGTGTACCAGGCACACAGGTTGGTGTTTCCTTAGATGGGTCAGTCATGTCAATCCTAGCAAGAATCAATGTCACTGAAATTGTCAATATTGAGTATTTCCAACTTCTGTCACAGGAAGTAGGGTCTATTACTAGCCCTTCCCTGAGCTGAAGAGTCCACTGCCTTAACAGAGTAGAAGAGCTGCCATATTGCCATATTCTCTCTTGTAGCTAGGAAGGATGGCAGCCTAGCCTCCCTCCTTCATCACATACAGAAGAGTTCTCTGTGTTATGACAGCAGGTACGTGTATTTCTGGAAACTATCTTAATGCTTTCTTTTCATTTCCATTATATGCAGTAAAAATCATAAGATGCTCTCAGTAATATAGTTTTTATAAAGTTAGCATATTCTGCACTTAAAAGTAAGAAGAGCGACATTTGGAGACATTTCTAAGAAGTCCTAAGTAGCTTGAACGCTGGTACATTGTCCTAAAATTAGTAATGGTTATGAAATCCTTCTTTGCCAAAAAAATACTTCTGGTCATTTTATATAAAATGCATTATTTTCCAAAATAAATAAGAGTTCATAATGGTGGTTTGTTTATGAGTCACAAAAAGTGAAGAATTACGTGTCACCAAGGCCAAACTAAAACTGCCGGGTCTATAATTGGTTAATGTGGTTAACTGACACTCCTGGTCTTTCAGAAGAAAATACCTATACTTAGACCTTAATTTGGCCTAGGGCCCCAAATGGGTTATGGATTATACAGAAGATAATGAACATAGACTCACTGTATCATAAACAGGCAATGAAATCCACCTGCTTGTGAAAGTTCTTAACATTTCAATCCAGCCTGCCATCTTACAATTTAAAAGTGATTCCTAGAGAAGGTTTATACAATGCAGCCTCATTCGGCTGTCAAAGGAACATTTATCCAATACTTTCTTCTATTTCCATCTTAAGTATCCTGTAGTAAGCAGAAGTGGTCCAAATCATTTCATTTGTGTCAGAGCTGGGCACAAATTAGTCACCCAGCTCTGCAGCTCTGTTGACAGTTCCTAGTGTAATCCATATATCTTTAGGCAGCCCTTAAGACAATTACCAAATCATTAACACAAACAAAAGCAGCTTCAAAACATCTCTTGCAGAATTTCAAAGCATATGAAAGCTTCATAATTATCTTCATGAGTGGCTTACTTCGAGTGATGTTATAGGAATAACTAATATTTACTGAGGGTTTACTGTATGCCAGGCAGTTTCTAGAAATATTTTTACTTAATTCTCTTCAATAACCTGTAAGCTTTTATTTTACACTTACGGACACTGAAGTTCTGAAGTTTGGAGTCTTCATCTTGTCTTACATTAAGCAGAGTGAATGGTAGACACTGGATTTGAAATAATCTATGGTGCATCAGGTCCTAAAGACGTGGCAGCAAAGAGAACTGGTCTCTACCTGCAGGGAATTGGCATCTAGCTGGGCAGACAGACAGCAGAGGAGGAATTATAACTGTGAATAAGTGATGGGCTCAAACACAGTTTGTTCAACTTAGGAATAGCAATGAATTGCTGTTTTTAGGAAGAGACACTCCCCAGGTGATACTAATGTGTAGCCAAGGTAAGGACCACTGTGCCTGACACATAGCTAGAGAACCTTCAGTTGACCTTAATTTTACTGAAATGATTCAGATTAAAATATGGAGTCTTACATGGCCCTTCATGTTTCCCATATGTAGAAGAGACTTGGTTTTCATGTTGGCTGGTTCCTTTATTGGTGTTATGTTTCTTCTGTTTCTTCTCTGTTTCAATTGAATGTTACCATCCTTTCTCCGCAGGTAACGGAAGGCCATTGGAAATGGGGTGGCGTCACGGTCCAAGTGAACAGTGCCTTTTTCACAGGCATCTATGGGATGTGGAACCTGTATGTCTTTGCTCTGATGTTCTTGTATGCACCGTCACATAAAAACTATGGAGAAGACCAGTCCAATGGTGAGTTTCTGTCTCTTTAGAACAGCTTGAGTCAGGATAAATAGGCTTCTGTCTTTACAAGATTTAAGTGGCTAAAGCTCTGAGATTTCCAGTGAAGCTTTCCCTCCAAGTATACTCCTCACACTGGGAGACAGTGAATGAGCACCCAGGGGACTCAGGGCCATAAGATAAAAAGCCCACACAAGCCAGATCTTTAAGTCCTCATTTTTAAATCTCTAAAATACATTGAGAATATTGCATGCTAGTCTAAAATATGTCTTGATTTTAGTACAAGAGTCAGATTTACTTTCTTTACATTTTTGAGCACAATTGACTGTTGGCAACTATGCCGTGTTCATTCCTCCCATTTGAGAAGCAGAATCCTAAGATATCAGGTGGAGGGAGTCTGGGCCCTGAGAGCTGAAGATGGAACAGGCTTCATTTTTCTTCTGCCCATTTTTCTTCAAGGTGATTTTTGGATGTATGTCTAAACCAATAGCTATTCTCCTGTCCCCAGAATCTTCCTGTCCTTCAGTGCTGGTGCATGCTGCCTTTTTATATTTTATAATCACGGAGCACTGAGACGTGGATGCTGCAAGTAGCCTTAGAGAATCCAGTCATTTTATAGATAAAGAAACTGAGGCCTAGAGAAGGGAAGATGTTGCTCAAGGTTTCTTCACTAGCCACGGCAGACAGAAATGATTAACACTGTCTAGGCCAGTGCTGTTAACAGGTAACAGGTGGCCTGATAAACAACTGATCTAGTAGATGCTTTTTCTGTTTGGCTTCAGCCTTATTCCTCATTCCTTCTCTTTTTATACCTGCTTTACTCTACCCATGCACTTGCTATTCCCCAAACATAGGAAGCCCTTTCTCAAATTAGTGCTCTAGTGCCTTTCACTCTGCCTTGCAGTGGAGAAACCAGGGTAGCAGCCCCCCAGAGCCAAGGGTTGGCCTCACTTTTAGGAAGTACTCAGTGAGTGTGTGTTGCATGAGTGGACTGCACATTCTACCTCCATCTGGGACTAATGAAACTCTACTCTTCTTTTGGGCCCAGTCGAAATGCAGCATCTTCTTTAACACCTATTCCCAATCACCCCAATTGGAATCCAGCAAATGACATTCAATGGAATATTGTCTCCAAGATATGTTGATAAATTTAGGTAGTCAAACATGCTTAAGAATGATTGAGTTGATCGGCACTAATAAGACTTTACACTGCAATATATGTTAATGCCTTTAGTACATTAATTTATACTGTCAATCTTCATAAAGCGGAGGGCAGTAACAGCATTTTCCAGAATTATTAGATCATTTGGCCCTGGCACCCTTTCTTCAGGCGGTGTATCTCTTGAAACTGTTGTCCTAAGGAATATGCCTAGGGGATTGTGAGTTTACTTTTCACATGACATTCACTGTGTAGAGGTGGCAGATGAGTCGTCTGTGCCTTTATGCTCCTGCTGGATCGTCGACTCCTTCAGGGCAAGGACTAGTTCTTAAGGATACTTTTAAAATGTTGAGTGAATTAATGCTTTAGAAGGAAGAGTTTTAGATTAGCCTTCAGTGATCTTGTGGGGAGAAGGCATGGGGGTAGTAACTTGAGAGATGAGATGAAGAGGAGCAGGAGAGGAAGGCATCTGTGCTGGGGGTCAAGGGACGTTGAGTGGTCTCAGCCACCGTCTGTCTTCATCCTATATTTGCCACATCCATGCGGGAGCATGCTGGACATGAGTTTCCCTCACCCCTTGACCTCTTTGGAGTAGACATATTGTCACAATCAGTTTCAAACCCATCTCTGGTCTGAGGTGAGAATACAGAGCATTTACTTACCTACCCCCTGCCCAACTTTGATTTGACTGACTGTTTTGCTAGAAGGCTTGTGAGCTAGGCAGCCTTCTTCCTTTCCATTTCTAGTAAAAACACCACCGAGTGGTGTTTTTACTGTACCTGTGGAAAATGGGAGCATGCAACCTCTCAAGCAGTGGACTTCCACAACACCAGCAGCAAGCACTGCCGCACTTGGGGACAAGAATCTTGATTTCATTCCATGGTCATCCTGTGGGACATTGGAGGAAACCATGTGGCCTTGTCCTTGATGTGAGTAGGTAGAGTTTCTACCTTCCAGAGAAATACCACTTAAAGCAATGAATGGCTGGCCTTCCTGGATGATGGAATGATAATACCAGTGGAAAATAATTATCAAGTATTGACTGTGTGCTACAGCACTTTATGTACATAAATTCTTCTGCTTGTTTTTATTGTGTGACTGTTGGCAAACCACTTAACCCTCTGTCTACCACTGCTCCCAAATGTAAGTGATCTCCTAAAGTCCTTTTGAACTATGAATTTCTATGGTTAGGCTGTGTGCAATGGCTCACACCTGTAGTCCTAGCACTTTGGGAGGCCAAGGCTGGAGGATTTCTTGAGCCCAGAAGTTTGAGACCAGCCTAGGCAACATAGTGAAACCCCATCTCCACAAAAACAAAACAAAACAAAAAACAAAACAGTCAGGCATGGTGGTGTGCATCTGTAGTTCCAGATACTCAGGAGGCTGAGGCAGAAGGATCCCTTGAGCTCAAGGGGTTTGAGGCTGCAGTAAGCCATGATTGCACCACTGTACTCTAGCCGCCTAGGTGATAGAGGAGGCCCTGTCTCAAAAAAAAAAAAAAAAAAAAAAAAAAGAAAAGAAAGTCCATGGTTGTCCTTCTTCCTATTAGCAGGGAAGGGGCAGAAGAACACCTCTTGCCACTAGTTGGCAGCCTGGGGGTGATATTTGTCATAGGTGAGGGATTTCCAAACATTGGTGGGAATGTGTCCACCCTACACAGTAGCTGCTCTCCTAGGCTTGAAATGTTGCAGTTGAGAAAAGCACTTGACTCTCCCTCCTCAGAGTTTTCCATGGAAGACAGCTTGATCTGTAATTTCATGGAAAATTTGCAAATAATTCTCAACAAGAGGTCATATCCCCTGAATCCATTGCTAAGGGGGTGTTTTTAAATGTTCATAGTTGTTTTGGTTTGTCACTCTAACTGGGATATGCCTTTGACATTTAGTGTCCAGATTCTAGGGGGTGCTATTAAATGTTGTTCAATAGGCAAAAAAGGCTCTTGTCATAAAGAAATGTCCTGCCTGAAATGCCAAGTAGAACCTCTGTTAAAAAACATTCTTCAAGCAGTTTAGTGGGCAAACTCTCTGGGGACCATATGCTGATCCTAAATACAGAAGTCGTAAGATTTAGCAGTTCTCCTTTGGTAACATGATCATCTGTGACTTCCCAGCACCCCCGTGAGCCCCTGGCAGCTTGTGAGCCCTTCCCTTTCCTGCATGGTGCTGTGACCTTGTGCATTTGGAAGGGGTCTCTTTCATGTTGGGCACTCTGCTCATTTTTCTTCTCTATTTTGTTTCACTTTTCATCTCTTCATCTGCCACCAGATCACACAATGTATCTTAGGAATTTCAGAGCGTTTGCCAAGATTTTGAAGTTCCTCGGAAAGACATAGCTTGGAATATTATGTGGAAACCTCAAAGACGAACTCTTGCAAGGAAGGATACATGTGTCTTTACATTCTTTGAGTCTCTGGATGGCATTCCTTCTCCACCTCCAGCATTCCCACGCTCTTTTTCCATTATCATGGGAAGTTTTTATTTTTAAGTTGGCTTTGGCCTTTCCCACGCTATTTCTTTCTCTCCTTTGCTTTGAAGCTTCAGAGCTAGGAATTCAGATCTCTTGGTACAGAGAGTGAATCCCAGGTGTGTGGGGCTTCAGCCTTTGTTAGATGCATCCTGGACGGAGCACAGACAAGCAGTTTCTGATACCAAAGGCAATAAGAAAAGGGAAAGAATCTTTGATGGAGGTTGTTTGGTATGTGAGTTGGAGGGCCATGCCAAGTGTCAGGAGGAAGTAGAAGTGGGTAGGAAGGAAATGGAATCATTGAGCATTTCACGATAGACTTTTTCTTCTCTCTTTTGGTCATAGAATGGACAGAGAAGAACAAAGTGGGCCACAGGTTCAAGACAAGATCACTTTCCAAAGAGCATTTTCTCGTGTATTTCTGTTTCTCTTTCATAGTGTGGATCAGAAAGTGACTCTTTACACCTGAACCACTGAGCCCCTCAGTACTTAGCTCACACGTCATACCTTCATTCCTTAGTACTTAGCGTTTGCCATCTTGAATAAGATGGAGTGAAGTGAAGCTCAAAGGTAGTGACAGAAACCTAGTCCTTGCTCTCAAGGAGGCTTTAGCCTGGTCTGGGGTACAAGATTTCCTCATCTACCTCTCGAAAGGTGGCAGGACAACTCCACCTGGCGTGTTTTCGCCAGCACCTAGGTGCTGTGGGAGTGTGGTGCCACATTCTTTGTAGCCACAGGCTTTCATGGACTTCCCCTGGGTTCCTTCCTATTGGTTGGTGGACCATAGTGGCAGTGAATATGCAAATTCATTCACATTAATCATTTTATTTATATGTACATAGAATTATATGTGTAATCATTTTATGGATGTATGTGTGTCTGAGTATACACACACACACACACATGCACATATAGATTTTTAAATTTAGCAAAGATATTTTAGTTACTTTTCCTTCAAGGAACACTTGTATTTTCTGCCCTGGTGCTGCTGTTGCTGTTGCTGCTGCTGCTGCTGCCTTTTCATGACAGTTGTTCTTTTTACCTGTTGCCATAACCAATTTGTGAATCATTCTGGATGTCTTCCCAGGCAGATATGAATGCAGCAGGCTAAAGTGAACCCTCTGCTCGGAGCAGAAATACCACCTCCCAGGGCTCCAGCAGCAAAGCTCTGCACACATGAAAAACTGTCCAAACCCACTCAACCACAATTCAGGTGGGAATAAGAAGCTGGAGCTGCTTATGAAGTCAGACAACTCTTGATAATAGCTTTGATTTTTGTGTTCTTTTGATTATAAAATTCTTGTCAGAATGTTTTTAAAAAAGAAGTGAGACATAGAATTCCCAACTAGATGACTGTGGCAGAGGGAACACCAAGACGCCCTCACTGCCACCATTCCCTCCTATTTCTGTTCACACTGAGCATTTTCTGTCTAATGTGCCCACTCTGCTGGGAGCAAAAGCGGCAATGCTGGTTCCGTGTCTTGGCAGCTAGCTACTGTGTGATGTCAGTTTTACTTCTGGAGGCTTCTGAGGTCTCCTGCCCCTTGTTTCACAGGAAAGATGGCTTTGGCTTTTGTTGTCTCAGTAAAGGGTTGGATTAAGTCCTGAGGCCCTGACAGTGGTCGCCCCCTTTTATTGAAGCCATCCCCCTGATTGTACGTTGGATGATCTGCCCATGGCCAACTGGGCTTCTTGATGTCTGTGAGCACTGATGGAATTGGTCTTGTCACATGGGCTGGACCCAGACCCTAAAGCAGGTCTTAAAAGCCTTTCCCCATTCCCCAGTGAAGGTGGGAACCAAGTGATGAACCCCGTCACCAGCCTGGCACCCCTTGCTCAGCTGCTTGTAGTCAGGTGTCTTCTGCCCCCTGCCTCTCCCAGGGCTATTGCTCTGCCAGTGACCTGACTTTTCCTGGCCCAGTCAATTAAAATCATTTTTTCTGAGTCTTAGAATTCCTGTCACCCCACCATGATAGGGACATCTCAGTTACCTTCTTGGGAAGAACCTTCAGCTTCCTCAATGTTTGCTAGAGTTGCTATACGAATACCACAGACGGGGTGTCCTAAATAACAGAAGCTTATTTTCTCACAGTTCTGGAAGTTAGTCTGAGATCAAGGTATCACCACCGCTGGTTTCTTCCAAGACCTCTCTCTCTGGTTTGTAGATGGATACTTTCTCCCTGTCTCACCTGGTCTTCCTTTGTCTATATCTGTATTCTGATCTCCTTTTCTTTCAAAGGACACCAGTCTGTTGGAGTGGGGCCCATCCCCAGCTGACCTCATTGTTACTTACTTCTTTAAGAAGGCCCTATCTTGAAACACAGTCACATTCTGAGGTTCTAGGGGTTAGAACTTCAATACATGAATTTGAGTGTTTGGGGGAGATACAGTTCAGCCTGTAACACCAAGATTTTACCCCCAAATGAAAAAGTTTTATTGTGTTCTTCTCCCACCTGCAGTTACTGCCTAGCACTAAATGTCTGGAGGTACTTTGGAGGTCCAGGGACAATGGCTCGCTCCAAGCCTGGAATAAATGACCTCTGGGGTTGACAGGCACTGAGAGACTGCTGGACCCAGGGTTCCTAACCCTGCCCACCAAAGCCACTCTGCCCCATCTCCCGGAAGGCATCCTCAAAGCTGAGCTATCCCAAGGCACACTTGTTTTCTAACTGAGGGTGTTTTCCTAAATGCCAATGGGGAAGAACACCAGTGCCGATATGCTAGGCTAGACCCAGCCATGCAGAGCACAGAGGAGCTGCCCTTGCCGGCACCAGGGGAATCTTTGGTGGGTGTTTTGGGCACTTACTACATACCACATACTGTTCTGGGTATTTACTTTCTTTAAAAAAAAAAAAAAAGAACAGGCCAGGTGCAGTGGCTCATGCCTGTAATCCCAGCATTTTGGGAGGCCGAGGCGGGTGAATCACAAGGTCAGGAGATCGAGACCATCCTGGCTAATGCGGTGAAACCCCATCTCTACTAAAACACACACACACACAATTAGCTGGGCATGGTGGCATGCACCTGTAGTCCCAGTTGCTCAGGAGGCTGAGGCAGGAGAATCTCTTGAACCCGGGAGGCGGAGCTTGCAGTGAGCTGGCTCACGTCACTCCACTCCACCACTCCAGCCTGGGTGACAAAGCAAGACTCCATCTCAAAAAAAAAAAAGAAGAAGAAACCTACCGTTCACCATTTTATTATCATTTTTTCTTTTGATTAAGATCTTACTGTGTTGCCCAGGCTGGTCTCCAGCTCCAGGGCTCAAGTGATCCTCCTGCCTCTGCCTCCCAAGGTGCTGGGATTACGGAAGTGAGCCACTGCGCCAGCCACACTGTTTTGTTCTTTAACTTAACAATCAACACCAAAAATGTAAGGCAAACATATTCTTAAACAGTCCTTTGCCTAAAAACAATTTGGCTTTACAAATACTACACTTTCCTGTTTTTCTCATTCTGCTGTGAACCAGAGACTTCATTACAAAAAGTTATCATTTGAACTTAGCTTTGAAGGTGAATAAAAGAGAGGTTCGTGTAGGCCTAGGGAAAATTCCACAAAAAACGATAGGTCATGAATGTTCTGGAAAGAACATAAGCTTTGGAGGTAGACACAGATGGTTTGGAATCTTGGCTCCAGCACACATTGTGTATGACCTTGAGAGCAAATATGAACTCACGGTGTGGGAGATCCCTGGCTTTCACACTTGGGCAGTGGGGTGTTAATTTGCATTGGTAGTGGTGAGAATGGAGGTAGGTAGTCCTTATTAACATTAGAAGACCTCTAGTGGTACCTCTGATCTCTCCCGGAATCTGTAATACAACCTCAGAATGAGCATAGCAGTTATCGTTTTTATTGAAGTGGCCACAGATACACAAACAATTGTCATTAAAATGCTGCCAGTCCTAAGAAGCAGTCTCCAGTGCATGCGGCTTTCTTCGTCCTCATTAGGCATTCCAGGCAGTTACAACCAAGCAGCAGCTACACACCTGTGGATGTGACTCCACACATACGGATGCATTGCTGTAGTCCTTTGGGATGAAATCTGTGCCAGACATTGGTCTCATTTCACAAGGTTAGGAAGAAATAAACCGTCATCTAACTGTTAATGAGCTGTGATGAATTGACATCATAACCAGGGAGAGAAATTTGAAGCATTCTTTTCTTTTTTTCTTTCTCACTCTTTTTCACCCCAATAAGACACATATCACATTTTCAGAAGGGTTTTTTCTTGTCTTAGATGGGAAGAGACTTTTGAGCATGTTTATGCACTGAGCAGCAGGAGCCAAGAGAGGGGGAAACTAACAGATGGAGCAAGACCTTGGCAGAAGTAGGAGGTGATGGAATTAGGAGGCAAGTGGAGGGATCTCCACTCATGCTATGTTACTGCCACATTCACACACCCATTCCCCAAGGGGGAACAGTTGGCCTTCAAGGTACAATAAAATCACATGTGAAACATAGATTTTGGTGCATGGAGTCCCATTGACCTGGGTCCTCATCCAGCACAGTAGAGAAATTAATTATGCCACAGTAGCTTCACATCATACAAGGAAATACAGGGCATGCTAAATAAACCCCTAACAGTGCATATGGCCAATACTCATAAATAACAGCTCTCCTGTCAGTTCACTGATTTATATGCTATAATTTTGTCAGATACAAAAGCAAAGTAAATATGCTAAACAATTTATTCAAATTATTTTAGATGTGGTTTTTTGTTTTGTTTTTGAGATACTCTATCACCCAGGCTGGAGTGCAGGGGCACGATGTTGACTCAATGCAATCTCCGCCTTCCGGGTTCAAACCATTCTTCTGCCTCAGCCTACTGAGTAGCTGGGACTACAGGCACGTGCCACCACACCCGGTTAATTTTTGTAATTTTAGTAGAGACAGGGTTTTGCCATGTTGACCGGGCTGGTTTGAACTCCTGACCTCAAGTGATCCACCCGCTCAGCTCCCAAAGTGCTGGGATTACAGGTGTGAGCCACCGCACCCGGCTGTATGTGGATATTTTTAACGTAACTCTCTGCATGTGGACTTGATACCTCACTGGCAGTCTCACTGGCTGGTGGAAGCTTGAATATTTAAGAAGAGGCAGCAGAACCCAAAAGTTGAGAGCCTGCATTCTGGCACCTATTTATTTGACTTCCACATCACAATTTAGCAGCTTGGGCCTTGGGCAAGTTACTTAGCCTCTCCGTGCCTCAGTTTGTTCATCAACAGAATGGGAGTGACGGTAATAGTGCCTCTGTCTGAGGACTGCTATGAGAATTAAGTGCATTAATATTTGTACAGTATTTAGAACTGTGTCAGGCATGTGATAAGCATTATAACATAGGTATCCATTTAAATAAAGAAGCCAAACCAATTCTGGCTGTTTTTTCAAGTGATCTGTAGGATCATATGCATATTCTAGGATCTGCTAATTGGGGTCATATTTTAAGTTTAAAGAATTAACATCTTTGGTTCAAAGCCTGAGTAGAATTACTCTCTAGTGTCTATTTCTAAGAAGTCCTCAGGGAAAGGGATTCCTTAGGTAAATGGTTATGAGTGTTAATGGGTCCACTGGGGTCTTCAGGACCCTCTTTGAAATTTTGATGACTCACACAGACATGCAGACCATGAAACTGGCTTTGAAGTTCTGATGGCTAGCCAGATATGCAAATCCAGAAATAGCTTTGACTGAGAAATGTGAGGCATAGACTGCTTGTGCTTGACTGAGGTGTGGACTAGATGTTGCAGCAGTGAGAATACAAGTTATTGGCCTGGGAGTAGTTGCTCATTGTACAAGCAGTGGTTCAGCTTGGCCCAAAGTAGCCCAGCTAAAGCCTCTCACCAACCTTACTTGGCATCTACGCTCTGGCTTGAGGGCAGATGAATGTGGATGTGCCGGAGGCTGGACTGATGCCCCTTTAATACCTTCTCTACCATAGTCCTGTGGATTAGACCCTTGCCAAAACAGCCCCAAATGCCTTTAGCAGTCCTCTGCAGCAGCCAAAGAGCCTGCTTCTGAGGCCAGGGAATCTCCTGGGTAGAGAGCTTGCAGGGTGGCAATTAATAATAGGACTGATTTTGCTGTGCAGCCACAGAGAAATGGGTCTACGATGAGAAACTAATACTACGTGGCACACGTGAAGGGAACCAGCCAAGCAGCCTGCTGGGCCAGTGGGTGGGAGTGACCTCTGGGATTCTAAGGCCACCAGATTCATTGATGCCCAGCAGTACTTAAATTAGTGATAAGATTATTAGTCCTAAGTGTAGGGCCAAGGTTTCTTCTAAGTTATGGTGTGGCATTTCAATGGAAAACAGCATTTAGTTACTTAATTCTGTGCTTTAAATTAGAAAAACTTCAGTTCCAGAAAACATGATACATATAATATGTGCACAATGTAAAAATCACGGACACAAGTTTAACTTTCTGTTCCCCAGCACCTCTCTCTACAAACATCTGTGCGCATATGCACCTTCACACACAGTCGAACTGAGCGTGGTTATGATATTTCCATTTTCCCTTTGTGGTTTTTTTTTTTTGAGACGGAGTCTCGCTCGGTTGCCCGGGCTGGAGTGCAGTGGCCGGATCTCAGCTCACTGCAAGCTCCGCCTCCCGGGTTTATGCCATTCTCCTGCCTCAGCCTCCCGAGTAGCTGGGACTACAGGCGCCCACCACCTCGCCCGGCTAGTTTTTTGTATTTTTTAGTAGAGACGGGGTTTCACCATGTTAGCCAGGATGGTCTTGATCTCCTGACCTCGTGATCCACCCGTCTCGGCCTCCCAAAGTGCTGGGATTACAGGCTTGAGCCACCGCGCCCGGCCCCTTTGTGGTTTTTACATTCACTTTTCTTATGGCAGGTAGCAGAGTTTTCGAGGTTTAACTTAGAGAAATTTTTTTCTCCTAATTTAGAAAAGTTCAAATTATTCCATTTTAGCAGTACACTGTCCACTGATAATGAGTTCAGAACACTTGGGGCAATCCTGAGGGCAGAAGAAAATTCACAGCATGTTTCTGGCACTTTTTTTTTTCCCGGAGAATAAAGCCTCGCATTGTTCCTACATGTGTTAGATATGGCTCCTTGCCCAATCTATGGGTAGATATAAGCAGATCTTATTTGCCTTCACGTGACGTAGATGCTTTGTAGTTTATTTTTTACTATTTTAGAGTCAAAGTCTCACTCTGTCACCCAGGTTGGAGTGAGTGGTGCAATCATAGCTCACTGCAGCCTAGAATTCCTGTGCTCGAGTGATCCTCTTGCCTTAGCCTCCTGAGTAGCTGAGGTTACAAGTGTGAGTTACTGCACCCGGGTAATTAAACAAAAGTTTTTTTAGAGACAGGGTCTTGCTCTGTTGCTGAGGATGATCTTAAACTCCTGGCCTCAAGCAGTCCTCCTACCCCTGCTTCTCAAGTAGCTGAGATTGCAGGCCTGGGCCACTGCATCTGGCTCCTGTTTTGTAAATTATTCACAGCAAATGTGTTGGTGCCTGACTGACCCATCCGTCGGGAGGTGTGTTATGTTGGTTTAGCCGATCACATCAGTCTTGGCATCAGACATTCCTTTGCCAGCTCTCTTGTGGGCCTACTCCTCAACCCAGGACAATTACCTTGCCTACCTCCCAGCTTCCTCATCTGTAAGGCTGGCACGTTCATACGCCTACTTCAGAGGGCTTCAGCGAGGATTAAAGAAGATCACTTACAAAGTGATCAGAATAGCGTCAGGCACAAAGTAAATGCTCATTAAATATTAATGATTACTATGAATAATATCAGCAGTGAGCTGACTCATGTATCTCCATGACTGTCATCTGGGAGCCAAAAATGATAATTTAAAAAGTTCTGCAAAGCCCAAGTGAACAGGTTTGGAGTTAGCCCTTGTTCTGAATGTTGTGTGCCCTGGGTTTCTCTGTGTGCTCAGAATGTCAAAGAGGGCTAGAGTCAGGGCAGTTGTCCATGAGATGAAACCCAGCTTGCTGCTTCTTCCTCCTTGAACACATCTAACACAGAAAACCCTGTTTCAGGCGATCTGGGTGTCCATAGTGGGGAAGAACTCCAGCTCACCACCACTATCACCCATGTGGACGGACCCACTGAGATCTACAAGTTGACCCGCAAGGAGGCCCAGGAGTAGGAGGCTGCAGCGCCCGGCTGGGACGGTCTCTCCATACCCCAGCCCCTCTAACTAGAGCGGGGAGCATGCCAGAGAGAGCTCAATGTGCAAACGATTGCCTCGTGGCTCTTAGCTGTGGTTTCTTGGACCAGCGGCATGGACATTTGTCAGTTTGCCTTCTGACGGTAGCTTTTGGAGGAAGATTCCTGCAGCCACTAATGCATTGTGTATGATAACAAAAACTCTGGTATGACACATTTTCTGTGATCATTGTTAATTAGTGACATAGTAACATCTGTAGCAGGTGGTTAGTAAACCTCATGTGGTGGGGTGGGGGGTGTATTCCTTGGGGGATGGTTTGGGCCGAATGGGGAGTGGAATATTTGACATTTTTCCTGTTTTAAATTCTAGGATAGAGTTTAACATTCTTTGCAGTCCCAGTCCAAGGTAGGCTGCTGTCATAGTCTTCTCACTCCTAATCCATGACCACTGTTTTTTTCCTATTTATATCACCAGGTAGCCTACTGAGTTAATATTTAAGTTGTCAACAGATTATGTGTCCCTGTTTTGTGGCATAATATAAAATAACTGAATTTCATGAGAAGATCTATTCCACCAGGGGTATTTCAGCTTTGAAACCAAATCTGTATATCTAATACTAACCAATCTGTTGGATGTGGGTTTTAAAAAATGTTTGCTAAACTACCCAAGTAGGATTTATTGTATTAAATGACCTTTGGGTCTGAAAAGCTTTTTTAACCTCTTGCTTAAAACGCGTTTTATTTTGATAAGATACTTCAAATAGCCTCCAAAAGTGTAGATCCAATCATTTAAATAAACCTGTATGTATATGCATATGTGTACATGCATACCCCCTCCTGCTCAAACTCACACACATGCATGCAGATTAGTTTCCAGGTTGAACCTAGGGGCGGGTTGTTGATTGGGAAAATAGGTTTCTGAAAAACCAATAGACTTTATCATCAAATGAAAGTGTTTTGGGATAATAGCTATTCCTGGGGAAAGGGTGACATTTTCTGTCCTGTGTGGTTAGCCTCCCTAGACTGGCAATGGATGCTCATATGTGTGACAACAAAGGTGGGGAAAACATCACATGCTTTAGAAGCAGAGCCGTCTCCTGCCCTATTCAGACTTTCCCCAGTAGCCTTTTCATTGTATTTTAACACTTGCACCGGAAGTAGCGGAGAGAAGGAACACTGCTTCCTGTCGCAGGTCTGTGATTTAAATCTGACCTATTTCCTCACTTATATTCATAAACTTGAACTGCTTACTGGGGTCACAGTGAACATTTCAATCAGTTCATGTATATGGAAGTGTTTTATGAACAACAAGCCACATAAATGTGTTTTTCCTGGAGTCTAAAACCAGTTTTATGAGTAACTTGTTTTTCAGACGCTGAGGTCTGGAGGTCTGGGGTACAGTCCATGTAATTCACCACTCAGCATCCCTAGCCTTCCTTTTCCTGACTTTGGCTTACAGCATGGTAAGCAGTGACAGCGGAAAATACTTTGACTTTGCCTATTCTCTCTAGACCTTTTCCTAATCTGGTAGACACTGGGTGGTGTACGATCCTGTGCACTCAATATCCATTTACCAATCAACCACCGCAGCGCCAGGAATCAAAGGGAGCTGTGCCTCCCAGTCTAGCAGGGAACTCTTGTCCCAGAAGATGGAGGGAACGTTTCTCTATCCCCTGGGTTAGGAAAAGGACCTGAGATAGGCCTTAAAGAAGAAAGATTTCACCAGAGCCAAAGGGCAAAGGGATCAGCAGTACAAAAATCACAGAAGATGCAAAGCATGGGCAAGGTTTGGATAAGGTCGGAGATCAGGCCTGGCTGGCACATAGGAATGGAAATAGCAGATGATGAGCCCTGTGCACCTGTGAGCCAGATGGAGAAGGGTTTTTAATGCTGCAGTAAGAGTTACAAGACTTAGCCTCAGATATTAAGCAGAGAAGTGATATGATCAGAATGATCACTGGAGCCTGGAGAGGCTGGACAAGCCCAGAGAAGAGATCACAGAGACTGGAACCAGGACAGTAGCAGAGGACCTGGAGGAGAGGATTCTTTTGGAGATAAAATGCACAAGGTTTGAATGTTCTGGATGCGGGTTGCACAGAACGTAAGATCAGAGTCAAATTTCGGGCCGTCGCTGGGGAAGGGAATGGTGGGGTTTCGGACAGAAAGAGAGATTCTCGGATGACGAGTGTCAGTGGATCCACTGCTTAAAGTTCTCTAAGTAGGAGCCAACTCCAGCAAGCTTAGCTAAAAGAGAGACTGTACTAGCACTTTCCTAGCATATATGAAAGATCCGTGGAAGAGTTAAATTAACCAGGAAGATGGGAAGTGGAGAAGCTCTAAGGGCCCCTAGCACCAGGAATCCATGCACCTTTCTCTCACAGAGCAGTACCATTCACTACTGAGTCTTTATCCAGTTCTTGTCTCTCTCCCTTAAAAACTAGGAGCCTTAGGCAGGTGGCTGTCCCTGTGCCAGTCACCTGTGACCAGGAAATCAGGTCCAATGGCTGCTTGGGGCCCACCCTATAGATTGGTGTCCATCTCCAAAGAATGGAGAATCCATTTTGAACTGGGCAAACGATCAGGAAAGATCTAGCACAGTGGCCAAGATGACGAGTTTGGGTTTGTCTGGGCTGGGTTTTAAAAGCCATCTCTTTGAGGAAACGATGAGCTAACAATTAGAACTGAGGGCTCCAGCAGATTGGGCAGCCACCACCATTGAGAAGGAGAAGGACAACTGGGCAGAGCAGCAAAACATCAAGCAGATGCCCACCAAGAGTAGTGAGCCAGACATGGCTATATTCGATAGGAATGGGGAAGCAGATAAGGTAGATAAATCAGAGAAATGTGCGGTTTCAAAGAAAGAACCAGATTCACAAGGAAAAAAGAAAAAACAATGTTAGATGTCCTGAGAGGTTCAGCAGCATTTAAGGATCCAAGTCTCTTGGATTTGGTGGTTTGGATTTGTGTGACCTTCTTAAGTGTCAAGGGCAGAAGGTAGACAGGGAAGTGGAGCAGAGTCAATGGGCAATTGTGATGGGAAGGAAGGAGGTAGAATGGTTGCTCGGAGAGGAGCCAGAATAAAGTGGAGGCTTGCGTTTTTTAGTCTGCAGAGAAGTGAACTCAGTTTGTAAACCTGAAGGGTGAGATCCAGCCATGAAGGAAAGACAATGAGGAGCTAATGTAAGCCACAAGCAAAATCAGAGTTTTGGGACCAAGAGTACAAGTTGATGAGTTAGCACTGAAGGAGTGAAAGGACACTTTCATCCTGAGACCGGAGAGAAATAACAAACGGACAGTGGAGGAGAAACTTGAGGTCCAAAGGAGGGGGTTGCAGTATGTCCCCTGGCTGTTCTGCGTTCTCCACCAACGTGTGGTGGATGTTGGAGTTTCACTAAAGAAGTGTCAGTTTCAAGAATGCAGGTTGGATGCAACCCATTTCAATCAGTGGAAAGAGAAGTGGAACTCCAGAGGTGAGAAATTGCTTTTATTAAGGACCATCAACCTAGAGACAAAATGTATTATTGGCCATGTAAACTAGTTTTATACATTGTCATAATAAACATTTTTCAAGCAGCTTTAAAAGATATTATAGGAAAAAAGCATGAAATTTTCCAGGTCTGTTTTTAAAAGATAAGAAAGTTTACCAATACATACAACAGACAAATAAGATGCAATTGCTATATCAAATAGAAAAATCAGTTTTATGTTGGTTATCCCAATGGATTTTCACTATGAGGGTGCTCCTACAAGAAAATGTCCATAGTAATGAAATAAGTGGTTCCACATGTGACTGCCGAGGGTGGTTTTAACCATTTCTCAGAACTGAGCTAAAGCTAACAATTCTGATGCCTGAGTTCAGCCTATAATCGCAGAGCTGATGGGGCCCTTGGAACTTACCCCTGGGGTCCCAGCAGGTAACTTTGAGAAGTTCAAGAGAAATGTCAGGGGAGGTTTGAGGACCTCCCAGTGTTCACATGGTAGTGGCCACGCCGTGGTCTTCGGTCTCATCCTCACCTTGGCAGTTCTAGAAACTATATTTTATCTACTCTTTCAAATTGAATCAGGCTTCCAAAGGCTGAATGGTAACATTGAGGAATCCATACACTAGAATTTCCGTGTGATCTTTTACAGTAAAGAATGCACGTATCTTGTGGCTCCAGCATCGTAGACTTCCTCCCTTCCTATTTTCAGGTAACCATGGAGGCTAAAAGAGGAAATAGAAGGTTTTTGGTAGACCAGGAGTAAATGCACAGATATATTGGTATCCTTGGAGGAGATAATGTCCTAACCCTGTGCCTCCAAAGAAAATATACACAGCTCCCTAAAAAGTGCCTAGCATGGTGTGGGAATTCAATCAGGGAGAGTTGGTGAGAGAGTGAACACACTTGACTAATCCCCATCTCTCTCGGAGGCGTGACCCTGGATTGTTTGGGACCCATCTTCTTGATTCAAGCTGACTCATCAGGATGTCAGTGCAGTTGGTCAGGCTCAACTTGCTGGTGCATCCAGACATTCATGATCCTGTACTTTGTCTTCTGTACTTCAAGGCCGTTTTTATCCTGTAGTGCTCCGGGAACCATCTGACTTCTGCAGGTTCGCTCTCCATCACATTTTGATATGTGATTGATTTTGTTGTATGAGGATAACTTGGTTTCTGAGATGACATTAGCAACCCCTTTTCCGCTGACATCGAGGGGCCTTCTAAGCATGTCTTGAAGTGTTCAGAGCTTGCTGTCTCCTGTGACAACACACTGATCTCTCAGGGAAGAATGCCCTTTGCTATTGAGACCAGACCTTTCCTTTGTGACTTGTACATATTTGGATTGATGGAACCCCTTTTTGTAGGGCCTGCCCCATTCAAGTCTTCCCTTCCCCAGGCTCAGCATCTCAGCTCCTGAACCCCTCCTCCAGACATGGTTTCTAGAAAGTTCTCCCATTACTACTTACCTGTTAACTGCATCCTAGCTTCCCAGTGTTCCAAAATATGATGCTCAGATGGCAGGACTGCTCCAGCTGGCTCAGATTAGTGTGAAAATGTCCTTTCCTGTACTAGGGCTTGATGTTCTAAGAAAATGGTACAGGATTTTAAAAAATACTCACTTCTTACTTTTTTGCTTCTCATGACCAAGTAACCACTAAAATACTTAGTTTTAAAAATTCATATTACCAATACCTTCTCTGTATTCAGCAATATTTTTGACTTAATGGTAGAAATTTACATATATCCCTGTTATATATTTTTTCCTCATACACCAGTTAGGTTAAGGGACATCTTTAGCTTTTAAAAAAGTACAGTTTGAAATATAAGGAAAAGCAGTTAAGTCTTTTCCAAGTACAAAGTGGATTGGTTCCAACTGCTAGAGACTTTACAAATACATATTCACCTGAGGCCAGAAAAACCTCCTTTGGCCTAGGCCTCTCTCCTTTGTCAAGCTCTCTCCACGAGTGTGCACGTGCGCACACAGACACACACACAGAATTTAACAGCAGTGATGTGTGTTGTAATATGTAACTTTGTAAGTTACATATTTCCCCCCCAATACCACCTTCTCAGTCACAGAGTAGAGATCTTACTCCATGAGTAAAGAAGTGAGACTCAGAGAGGTGAACTGAACTGTGCAAGGTCACCTATTACAGTGCCAGAGTTGGAACTAAAGGAATTTCAGTCTCTGAACTTCAGTGTCTTTCCAGTAGCATATTTGCAGCAGAAGAGTCAAGAATGTTGTGAGCTGTAACTCTCACTAGAACCAAATGACCTTATTGGGAGATGTTAGTCCGGCCTTAAAAACAAACAAGCTCTTCACCTCCATGAATGGCAAGTGTCTGCCCTCTTCAGGCCAAATCGAGAATGTCATCTATCACTGAGCAAATCCTCAGAACCCAAGTCAGACTTTGGATTATAGCTTTTCAGTAAGTTCTGGTCCTGGCTCTGTCTCTAACTCTTGCTCTGGGACCCTCACGGAAGCTACCCACCTCCTCTACCTCACCCGAATGAGATGATTTATGAAGTTCTCAGCAGCCCTGATTCTAAGCCTCATAAGGGAGAGTAGGTGTTCATGGCATCCTATAGCAATGGTAGACGCCTGAGGCAGATCTGCTGTGAGCCATGTGCTGGCATCGCAGGGGTGGTTTATTAATCTCATTTATTATGTGGACAGCCCCTTCTTATAACTTACATCCTTGCCTCTTCTGAGGCTCTAAGCTCCCCAAGGTGGCTCCTGTATCCAGAAACCCTTTGGCCTTCCCTCCCAGTTAAGCAAGATCTCTCTTCAACTCAGGGATGCTGAGAGATTGAAAGTGAGCAACACACAGAAACAGCCCAGACAGGAGTTCTTTCTATAGCACCGTGCTTGGCTAACTTTCTTTACACGGAGTGGGCAGGATTTTTAAAACAGCATTTGTGCCTTTTAGCCTGGGCTCTTCCTAAAAGCAAACTCTGGGACAAGGATGTGTGTGCAAGTAGCTGGCTCGAAAGGTGATTCCAGGAAGCACTGAGGTGGCATGGAGAAGTGAGGCTGAGAAAAAGGGAATGCAAAGAACAGCCACCAAGGTGCACTGCCAGGGGCTCTGCCAAGCTGTGTGGAACACGCTGCAGAGTTGTCTCCTGGGGCAGAGGAAGCTGTGAGAGAGTCACTCACTCCCACCCTTTGTAGGTAGAGGGCCACCCCCAGGCTCTTAGCTCCTTGGAACTAGGGCCAGCTTGAGGAATATGGGTGAGGCACCCATAGCCTCTGCTACATTGTTTTTAATCTAGTCTCAAAAACAGAATGGTCCTATTGCAGAAACTCTGCAAAAATACATGAAAGAGTAAAGAAAAACATGTAAACTTTTTACAATTACTCTATCCAGAGAAATACTGTTAAAATGTCAGTATGTTCTTATACAAGTTTTTCCATGTATATGCAGATTTATATAAATTAAGATTGTATTAGACATAGAAAATAAATTTCTGGACAGTTATATAACCTGCCCTTTTCACAATATATCTAGGAAATCTTTCTATGTTATTATGTTGTCTACTATAACATGATTTTAATGACTTTACTATTATAGTCTCTAATAAGGATGGTTCATAATTTTTACTCGACATTTCAGTGGTTTGCAAAGTTTGACTATCACAATATATGTTGAAATGAGCATCCTTGGATAGAAATCTTTTTTGTACATCACTGATTATTGCCTAGTATCAATCCTTAAGAGCTACTGGGTTAAAGATCAATTATTCATTCAATGAGCATATGTTGAACATCTAATTTTGGGCCAGGTGCTACTTTTTTTTTTTTTTTTTCCTGAGATGGAGTCTCGCTCTGTCACCCAGGCTGGAGTGCAGTGGCACGATCTAGGCTAACTACAACCTCCACCTCCCGGGTTCAAGTGATTCTCCTGCTTCAGCCTCCTGAGTATTTGGGATTACAGGCGTCTGCCACCATGCCCAGCTAATTTTTTGTTTTTAGTAGAGATGGGGTTTCACCATGTTGGCCAGGCTAGTCTCGAACTCCTGACCTTGTGATTTGCCCACCTTGGCCTCCCAAAGTGCTGGGATTACAGGCATGAGCCACTGTGCCCAGCCAGGCCAGGTGCTATTCTAAGCATCTGGGCAGATCAGTAAACAATGTCCCTATCATCGTGAAGTATATTGATGTGGTAAAGGAAGGCGGGAGGGAGGAGGTAATAGGTAGTACAGTGATAGCAATGAAGGCTACACAGAAAAGCATTTATCATGGACACCTGTAAGCATACAGAGCCCTCCAGAAGTGTGCCAACAGCAGAATGAGAGAGCCTGTGGCCCTGCATCCTCACTGACACTATGTAGGTTTGAAATTTCCAACTTCAAGCTGCAGAAGTTGAATTTTGCATTTAGTTCACTACCAGTAACAGTGAGCATGTTTCATGTTCCTATGACTTGATATTTTTAGGTTGTCAGTTCAGATTCTTTACCATTTTCTTGAGAGTCTGATTTAGTACATTTAGCCTCTGCCTGTTACATGGGTGGCTCAACTTTTCTCCATTTGTCACTAGCTTTTATTTTGATTTGGATGTTTACCAGGATATAGAGCTTTTTAATTTCTATGTAGTCAACCTGTACATTTTTTTTATAGTTTCTAGTTTTGCTTTCATGCTTAAAGAAATATCCCCTAAGATAATAGGTCACCCATATTTTTTCTAGTTTTAAAAATTCCCTTTTTTAGTTTTTTTTTAAACTCATCCATTCATATAGAATTTGTTTCCTAGCTGGAAGATCAATTAAACATTTTTTCCAGATGGTTATCCTAGCATGATTTTTTGGATCATAATTGGGAAGGAAAGGATCTAGCAAGCTGGGAGATCATGTCACTGGGTGACCCCCAGAGCAGTGGTGAGGCTTGGGTGTCGGAGCCATCCCATCCACACATGGTGCCAGAAGGCTCCAACAAGACCCAGAAGCTCCCCAAGGACTCATCTCCGACTGCCAGTGAGGGTCCTGTCTGTGGCAAAGAAATGTGCCATCGGGGGAAGATGAACTTTCACTGCAGCACAGAGGAAACACGAGAGCTGCAGGCAGGGGCTCAGTGAGCCGAGGAAAAAGTCAGTGGCACTGGCTGCCTGGCCAGGGTCCCTGGAGCTCCCAGGGAGCTGCCCTCCAAAGCAGTCTGCTCCTCTGTGCCACAGTGCAGAGAAAAGGTGTCTGGGGCCAGAAGCTGATGGCTGTATTGACTGGATGACAAACAGGGACCGCATGAGCCTCCTGTTGGCAAACGAGAACGTGTGTGATGAGGCTGTATAATGGAGAGCAGAAGGCCTTGGCTGGGGCTCTAATGTTACCCCTAATTGCTGTGTGTTCTTGGCCAAGCTATAGTACCTCTCTGGGTCTAGAGTTATCAAACTACATGTTTTTTTAAAAGTTACACTATGTTTAGCAGCATTCATTGGTTGGGAAGAATACTGTGTAAGGATCCACTCTAGATGTCATGGTTTGCAGTACAAGCTGCAGTTGTACAGACAGTTTGGGAGTGTGTACAATATACTAGCTTGATGCAGAGGAGTGAGTGTAGGGGCAGTGGGAAATATGATTAGAGAAAACAGAGAAAGGAGGAAAAGCAGGGATAGTGGAAGGGAGGGAGGAAGGAAGAAAATTGAAAATAAATTGAGAAGAAATGGAAGCAAGATTTTTTGTGAGTTGAAATGCCTGACAATCATTCTAACCTACACAAAGGTAAGTGGGAGGGGTCAGGACCAGTCGTACAGGTACATGGCAACCTTTTATTTCCCTAACTGACTCAGGACGGACAGTTCTGTTAGCCTTCAAAATTAAAACCACCCTGGCCCACAATCAATCAATCACAGCTATTTGCTGCCCTCTGCTGGCCAAGATAAACAATGGCTGCATTGCAAAAGAGTTTTATCTTGACAGAAATAGATTCAGCCACCCAACAACTGTTTATAGAGCACCTATTAAGTACCAGGCACTGTTCTAACACAGATCAGTAACCAACATAGACAAAGACTCCTGCCTTCATGAGGCTTAACAGCAACAATAATATCTAGCGTGTAGAATCCTTGCTACGGATGTGCCAGGTAGGATTTTAATCACTTGATATTGATCAGCTTCTTTAATCCTTAAGTGAATCCTATGAGGTAGGTGCAGTTGTTGGCACAGAGAGGTTGGGTGATTTCCCTAAGGTCACACAGCTAGGAAGTAACAGCCTGGTTCAACTCAGCCAATTTAGCTCCTGCTGCGCCTGTCACCAGTGAGTTCTGATAGATGCATTGCCCTTCCTGCCCAAAATTTTGTATAGATGGAGCCATTATTAGACGGAAAAGCAAAAACACTGGTCTTCTGGCTCAGCCACTGTGTGACCGTGAGCCTGGCCTTACCCCGTGTGGTTGTCAGAGGAGTCATCCATCCCTGTCCTCTTCCTCCCTCCCTGAGGCTGGCCCTGGGACAGGAGGGTCAAGGAAGCCAAAGGCGGCCTGAATCGCCAAGCTGCTGCTCCTGGTCCCTGTTGTAAGGTCCTGTGAGCCCTGCGTCTCCAGCTCAGCGTTAATGGGCAGGGAGCAACCTGGAAGTTAATGAAGAAATGAGGGACTTCCCTGTTAGGGTGAGTGCTCTGGGACAAAGGGACAACCTACAGCAGGAGGACTTCGGGACAGCTGCAGGGGAGAGCTGGCAGCTCCCAACCAGGAGGTGCAGAGCTTGCTGACCTCCAGGGTGAGCCATACAAAAAATGCCAGCGACTGCTGCCAGGAGGGAGAGGGTGGAAGACTAGTGGAAGAGAGCAGCAAGGGAGTCTCTGGAATTGTTTAGAAGCCCTTGATTGCTATTTGTTAATTTTTTTTTTTTTTTTAAATGCCTAACCTCATATAAAAATTTTAACTTTATAAGGAGAGAAAAACATATTTTAAAGTTTCATTTGAAACTGCCTTCAGAAATTTTTTAAAAAGCAAATTTAAAACAGCATTCCTCCCTCATAACAAATGTCCAAGCAACAACAAGAGTAATAGCTGCTCTTTACAAAGCACTGATAATGTGCCAGCACTTCACAGCAGTCACAAGATATAGGTACTTTCATTTATACCAATTAGTGAGCATGCTGGAGCTCAGAGAGGTTGAGTGACTTGCCCTGTGTCACACAGCTAGCACTCAAGGCTGTGCCTGACTGACTTCATTATCACCACCCTATACTTTGTCTCAAAGGGAGGGAATCTCAAACTGAGTGAATTGGCGCTAGGCCCCAGGGACTGCCTAGTGAATAATGGCAAATTCCTAGTGTCATCCCAAGAAGCAGGGGCAATTTATTCTTGGGTTTGTCTGACCACACAGCAGAGGTTCCAGCTTCATTACTGGGGTTCTAGGCATGTGTGTTGGTGCAATTTGGAAGCAACAGATCTTCTTTATGTCCCTGAGAGAGGGAGGGTGAAGCCACCTCTCGCATGATCAGGATTTGCCATCCTGGAGCAGTCATAACCCCAAGGAGCCCCAGAGGGACCTCCTGAAAAGCGGTCACTGCGTTGAAACCCAAGGTGCAGCCCATGTCCGGGTGTGGTGGGGTGGGGGGGTGTATCACTATTTTCAAAGACGGAGACCCAGGGAAAGAGGCCTGTCACAGGCCACACAGTGGCTGTAGACCAGCATTGTGAGATCCCAGGCCTTACAATCCAAGCTTAGTTCTACCTGCAGTCCAGCACTGCACTGAGCCTTCTATGACTGCCCCAGAGCAAACCAAGTATCCCCCTCCCAGGCCCACCACTGAGGTCACGCCAGCCTGTACCTGCCCAATAAGGGCTGCTTCACACCTACGTGGCACCCCCAAAGGGGGTTCTGTGTTCTTGCTTTACCCTATTCCAGAAGGAATAAGCCAGAAGTTTTGCTAAGGCACAGATCTGAATTTGGCCCACTTCTGGGATGGGGCTCTGAGCAAGTCCCTCAGCCTTGGGGGGCTGGCTAGGGGGATAAAGGGGACCAGTGGCCACTCCATCATCTGGTCAGTTTAGTCTGCACCAGTCGTTGCCTGTCACCGAGGTCTCAGAAGTCACATTCAGCATGAAAGGGATCAAAACAAGGAGCCAGCTCTGTGCCACAATTTCTTCACCCTCAGAAATGAGGATTATACCACTTAGCATTGCTGTTGGGAACATATGAATTAGGACATGCTTGGCATATAGTAAGTTTTAAAAAGTGATCTATCATTGTCTTTGCCATCATCATCATGATCGATTCTTGACACCTGTGGTATATATATAGCCCATGACTTTCTCGAATCCCCCAAATGACAAATAAGGAATTTTTATATTGGCTCCTAAATTTCTCCAAATGACACATTTCAGCTATAGAATCCAGTGTTTTCTTTTTTTTTTTTTTTTTTTTTTTTTTTTTTTTT
>NC_045434.1:154075759-154081884 GCF_002776525.5 Piliocolobus tephrosceles
AGTTTTTTGTATTTTTTAGTAGAGACGGGGTTTCACTGTGTTAGCCAGGATGGTCTCGGCCTCCCAAAGTGCTGGGATTACAGGCTTGAGCCACCGTGCCCGGCGAATCCAGTGTTTTCTGTATATATCCTCCTTATGCCACAAGTTAACCAGTAGTTGGCAGTCTCCAAGTCCCCTCTATCTTTCCAGCCCTCGGATCCTCACCCTATCCCAAGCTGAGACCTTGGCCCAGAGCCCCAGCCTGGCAGTAGGCATGATTCAGATTCGTTCCGCAGCAAAACTGCCAGTTATCACCCCATGAGCTCGCTCCATCTGCAGTCATTGAAGCCAAGAAAGTTGAATCTGTGGATGCCAGAGGGTCCACTACAGGTTTCTCAAGGTGTGTTTCACAGGATGCTGGTTCTGTTGAGCGACTGCAGTCAGGGGTTTGTTGTTGAGCCATCAAATACATTTGGGGAGCTTTGGGTTTTTAAGCACATTTCTTTCTGAGGAGGTCTCAGTCTTTAGCATGCCACCTTTCTGAATCTGAGGCATGGGATGTGCTCTTTCTCAAAAGCATTTTATCATTCTGTTCCCTTTCACTGCAGGACAGCTGGTGGGATTTGGTGTCTTGTAGCAAGGCTTTTCAAGCCTTTCCCTGCACACAGTTCACCTGGGATCGTAAAGTGCAGTTTCTTACTCGGAAGGTCTTGGGAAGGGCCTGAGATGATGCGTTTCTAACATGCTCCCTGGAGGTGCCGATGCGGCCGCTCCACACACCAGACTTGAACAGTGAGGCTTGGGGCAGTATTTCTAAGAGATGTGTCTGCCAAGACTCCTATCCAAGGGGCTCCCGTGCCATCCCTTTTACAGCCCTAACACCTGCCAAAGTGCTTGGACCATATGAAAAACAGACTTGGCCAGAAGCTGGAGTGGAGGCTCATAAGGGCAGAATTTCTGTCTGTTTGGTTCCCAGGTATATTTCCAGAAACTAGAACTGTGCCTGGAACACAGAGTGGCTCAGTAATGACCTGGGGAATGAGTACATTACTAGGGTCATTCAGCAAAGAGATGCCCTTTTCCAGGCATTTTCTGAAACATCACTGTTCTGAGTGGTGGTGGATTTGAGTCCAGGACTTCTGCAAACTCACCAAAGGCTTTTAAAACCATCCAAAGCATCTCTTTCTCAGACTCCTAAATCTGACTCAACAACCTATCTATAAGGCCTCCACCTATAAGGATATGGATGTTTTTATGGCCAGGCAAGGTTGGGTGACTCAGGATATGAGTAAACCCAGAGCTTCAGCCAATGTGGTCTCAGAGTGACAGATGGAGAGAGAAGGCTTCCTGTGGTGGGACTAAGGAGCATGGGCCTCAGGCTCATCGGTGTCCCCGGAATGAAGCACTTTCTTTAAGATGGGGCCAAGGTATTCCAAGCCAAGTTCATGGGCAACTAACTAAATGAGGTGCATGGATTCGGCCTCAACCTTGTTCTGATGCTCTCACTGCCAACCTAGGCAGGGAGCCAAATTCCTTGCTCTTTAACAGTTTGTTTGTCTGTTTGCTTTGATCCAAGAGGACAGGAAGAGAAGATATTTGTTTCCATGGTAATTGCTTGGAATGAGTCTTAAGTAGAGGGGCCTGAAGGTCAAGTCTTCTCATTAGGTTTCCACCTTCCAGGAACTTAAAATCTTCTTAAGAATCAAGGTTCCCAATACATGAACTGTGCAGTCAGTGACCAACGGGAGGTACAAGGACACTTTTCAGTAACTCCTGAGTGGGGGCAATTGAGAGGGCTTCCCAGAGGACTGAAAATGAAATAGTTGGATAAAAGGTGAGGGGAAGGGAAGAGTATGAGGGTGTGGAGAGGCAACTTCACAAGCATTATTTGGGAGGCAATGACTAAAGTAGCCTGTTTAGCAGAGTCTGGGGCGCAGTGAGTAGAAAAGCAATTTGGAACCAGAGTGTACACAGCACTGAATGTCAGGCCATGGAGGCTGGACACCTAGGCCCATTCATTAGAACTAGAGCCTGAGAAGTAGGTGCGACCCACACATTTTGCTTTTGGGTTCAGGCAACCACGGGGAGACAGCCTCCTGAATGAAGGCAAGAGTAGACTGCTGAATTCGTAGAGAATGAGAGGGTCCAGCTAGTAGGTACTGTTGTACAGCTAGTGCACTGCACAAGAGCACCTGGCCAGGAGAGCAGCAAGTAAGGACAAAAATACAGTTCTCACTCCTCTCATCAATCTACACACCCTAGCATGGGCTGCCTTCTCCCAGAGGGACTTCTCTGTCCACAGAGACATCTGCATGGGCTGGTGCTGACCCAGTTGGCTCAAGCCACAGCCAGAGAATGTTTTCTCCTTGTGGCCAAGGCATTTTCTTAGAGCAATGAACACTGTACATTCCCAGAGTGTCCCAAGGAGGGCACTGCTTAGCTTTGAACAGAACGATAAAGCACTGCATGCACGGTTCTGAGAACGCAGTTAGTACAAGAGCAAGCCAGTTTTCTGTTCCTGCTGGCTGTCAGAACAAGGGAGTAAATGGTTTGAAATAGTACACTTCAACTGAATTCAACTAAATCTTCTGGCAAGGTAGGTCAGCCCCCCAAGCAGGACATGCACAAGAACAGAGCATCTCATCTGCAGCCCTAAAGATCCTAATGTCTGGACAGCAATCATCTGACCTGTGGGTTTGGGTGGAGACCTGCATGCTTCATACAGTATCCAAATGTTTCCCAACCCACCAGCAAACATCATATATATGTAGAGAGATGTAGAGGGCTCATTCAAAGGACTGTTAGAGATGATGCTTCTCAATAGGGGCACACTGGCATTTAGGGTGCAATTGTCTCACACATTGGAGAATATTTAGCCAGCAGGGTCCCCCAGTCCTTGTGACAACCAAAAAAATCCCTCCTCCATGTTTAAATGCTCCATTGGAAAGGTTGAATCCAAATGAGAACTGAGCAGCCCCTCTCTACAGAAAAAAACAGGCCCAGTGATTTGTCCAGGGCCACAAGGCTGGGGAAGAAATAAACAAGAATTAGCACCCAAGTTGCCCACTCCTTACCACTTGTCACCAGCTTCCCCACCAGTGTGGTCATTCTTTCTCCCAGCCTTGGTTATTCTCTAGGTTTCTGCATTGAAACCACAGAACATTCTAGAACCAAGTGATGTAGGTTCATCTATGGTCCCCAAAGGCTTATATAAAGCTGTCCTAGCTCAGGCTACTATAACAAAAATACTATAGACAAAGTGGCTTAAACAACAGACATTTACTTCCTATAGTTCAGGAGACTGGAAGTCTTAAGACCATGATCAAGATTAATCTAGACATGAATTCCTTATATTATATTTTCATTTATGTTACTTTTTGATGATATTTGTGTAGTTGATTTACCAGTGTTTTCTTTTTTAATGGGTACTTTTTGTGTCTTAAAAAAATTCTTTAAATAAATTCCAAGATTATAAAAATATTCTAAATTTCTTCAAAAAGTTTTAAGCCTTTGCCTTCCATATTTAAGATTTTGTTCCATCAAAAATTAATTTTTGTATATAAGAGATTAAGGAGCTTCTTTAATTTTTTTCCTATATGGATAACTAATGCTCTCAGCACCATTTATTGAATAAGCCACTCATGATCTATAACACAATATCCTTTATCGAGCAAATATATATACACATACATATACATACACATATATATACATATATATATAGAGAGAGAGAGACAGAGAGAGAGAGACAGAGTTTTGGGGGTTTCTTAGTCTGTTCCCTTGACTAATTTGATTATCCTTACCTCAAAACCATACTGTTTTAATTATTTTAGCTTTTCAATAAGGCTTGCAATATAGAAAAGCACATTCCTTCATCCTGCTTGTCCTCAGAATGTCTTGGCTCTTCTTGTACATTTGATTTTTTATTTAATGCAATAATAATGTCACTAAAATTACTGAGACTTTTATTTTCTTTGCAGAAAAATTTTAGACCATTGTTTTATTTAATGATTATAAGGCTATGTAGGTTTTCTATGTATTCTTCAACTGGTTTCACCAGTTATATTTTTCTGGGCATTTTAAATTGTTTCCAATGTATAGACATAAAGTAGTGTAGATGATTCTTACTATCTCTTTTGGCACTTAAAGTATTTTTTAAACTTAATTTTAAATTAAATTTTTAAAAAATCTTTTTAAAATTTAATTTTGCCTATCTGTAAATATGTTCCTTTGTTCATACATATTTATACCTTCACTTTTCTCAATCTTACTAATCTATTTTTAACAGTCTTTTTAAAGAACTTTGATTTGGTAGTTCTTCTCTATTTTATCTTTAATTTCTATTATACTAATTTATGCTCCTTACTGTATTATATTCCTTTTTTTACTTTTTGTGTTGGGTTTCAATGCAAATTCAGTTGATTCAATGATTTCCCCACCATCAATTTAGGATTTGGTTTTCTTAGTTCTGATAACTCTGTTATCAATTCTTCATTTATATTCCATTTTCCAGAAATTTGTTGCTAGTGTCTCATCTCATATTTTGCCCATCCTTGTGGGTTTATATGATTGTTTAAAATCCCTTTGCTGTTGTTTTAATAAGTTTGGGGAAGGGAGTAAAATTAGCTGTATGTGTTCAATATATTATCTTTATTTGGAACCTATACGATTATTGATCCTTCTTTCTTATTTATCATCTTTTTTTTTTCCTGTGCTATAGTCTAATTTCTTCAACTCTATTTTCTACTTTACTAATTCCTTCTTCTGCTGTTTCAATAATAACCTTTTTCATTTCTATAAGTTATGTTTAAGTCTTTTTCAAATCTACCATTTCACTTTTTATAGTCTAGCATTGCATGCTTATTTCTATGACTTCATATTTTTTGAATGAATTTTATAATAATTATTATACATTTCAAATACCATCATTCTAATATTTAAAGTTCTTAGAGGTAGGAATCTGGCATACCTCATCTCTTCTACCTCTTGCTTATAGTGGTTTGCTTTCTTGTGTGTTTGATTATATTTCATTGATCATATATTATTGAGTGCTCATATATTATTGCTTAATCCATGGAAATCTAAGGACCCAAATTGAGGAAGCTTTTCTCTCGAGAGGAGATTTGTTTTTGTTGAGAGCCAGAGGGTTACGCACCTATAAAAACTTTAGCTCACTGCTGGGATCCCAGGCCTAATCTCTCCATCTTATTAGCTGGCTTTTGATTGCAGTTTTAACATCAGCATTTGCCAGCAGGGCAATCCTGCCTTCCTATACTTAGCACTTAATTGCGTTCAGGTCTTTTTTGGGAGTGAAGGTGGTAGTGCAAAAGTAGTATATAACTTCTTGCAAGCCCAGGAATAAAATTAAAAGTATGCTTTGTCACGTTGTCTTTATTTTATAGCACTAAACATTTCATAATATTTCATTCCTCATAGTACCAGAAGTGCTCTTTAATACTATCATATTGAATTCTACTAACATGGGCCCCTCCAGTCATTACCATTTCTTTCCCTAACATATATATATATATATATATATTTGGCCTTTTTCTGAGTCCATGGTATCTTTAGTGTGCCAATTTTCCCCATGATAAGAAAATCTCTCAATTTTTTAATATTCTTTGACTTCTGTTTTACTTTCCACAGAGAATAAACTTACAGCCTTCAGCTGTACATTATGGTCGCCACTAGCTCCATGTGCTATTAAATTAAAATTAATTAAAACTAAGTAGAATTAGGGAAAAAAAGTCTCAAAGAAGAATCCAAGTGATTCAGTTCAGCATTTGATGAATTCCGTTAAGGCCAGTGAACTACTCTCTGAGCTCATTGCCCACCTCAGTCCAGTCACCCACAGTGGAGTGGGAAGGGGTCATCTGGCATAGATGCCCACTGGGGGCTGGGTGGCTGGAGTGGGTGCACTGCCTTAGAGGTGGGAGGGACACAGTGGTAGGCATTTTTAATATCCTCCCTGACCACATTTGGATTTTAGGACCATCCTTGACATAAACGTTATTCCTGTTTTGGATCTCTTTTAAGAGATGAAGAAACTGAAAATCTGAGAAATGAAATGAGCTACCCAAAGCTACACAGATACCAAGTAGAAAAGACAGGATTCCTTTTCCAATAAACTGGGATTATTCAAATTT
>NC_045434.1:154081894-154169312 GCF_002776525.5 Piliocolobus tephrosceles
TTATTCTCATATTGCAGATGAGGATACTGAGGCACACAGAGATTGAGCTGACTGGCTTAAGGTCACATGGTTAGTAAGTGGCAGATTTGGGACTTGAAGCAATGTCTTCTCATTGCAGACCCTAATTTCTTGTCACTCTCTCTATCCTCTTACCCTCCAGCTGTTAAACATCCTTTTGCTCTCTGACAATAAAAAACCATTCTGAGGAAAAGATAAATTGCCACATTGTGTTAACAGAAAAAAAAAAAATCTAGCTATTCAACAATAGAGGATAGTTGAACAATGGTACAGCCATAAAATACAGTATTAGGAAGCAACTAAAAATTATATACAAAAGGATATATTTAAGACAATGAAGATTATTCACAATGTAGTAATTAAAAACAGCTGACTAAAATATGTATAATTGTCTTATTTTCATGAACAAATGGAAAGACACTGACATATTAATCAATACCAACATATTAATAATAATAACTTAAATAGTATGAGTGAGGATTATTTGATCATTTTCTTTATGCTGACTGTATTTTCTAACTTTAAGAGCTTTTAAATTTAAAAGCAGAAAACATTGGAATATACACATTCAAATGTCTACCTTACTGAAACCAACTTAAAGTCTATTTAGTTCTTTTAAGGGAATTTCCCTTGACAGGATCCAAAGCACATTGTTTTATAATGGGGTCCGTATTTGCTCTGAGGAACTGACCTTGTGTTGCAGGACATTAAGCATCTCTGGTCCTGGATACTTTATACCAGTAGCCTCTACACACACACACACACACACACACACACACACACACACAGACATTGTGACAAACACATGCACACATGTTTCCAGGTGCCCCTTGGGTGGGGAAGTGGGAAGCAGCCTGTCTACGCAAGAGAAGCACTCAGCTGCCTACACTGAAATGTCTGCCACCATTGAACAGTGAGCAGCAGGTACCTAGATTTGCAAGGAACACATTTCTGGAATGGAATTTTGATTGCTTTGCCTCCAATAACAGTACACTTTCCCAGCTGTTGCTCTGTAGGGGTCCCAGACCTGAAGAACACTGGTCTGGTGTCTTACGTCTTGCCCAGAGATGCTGTCTTTATCCTCCAAACTTCCCTTAGGAACAGTCAAGCTGCAGAGGTCACACACACTGGGGAATTCTGAGGACACTATCACCCAGGCCCACGAGGGCTCCCTTAGGCCTCCCTCACTGTACCCTCTGCCCAGCCAGCCTCGGCATCTCCCCAGGAGCACTCACTGCTAACTCCCCTCCTGGCCATTGCGTCCAGCTGCCTTGCACTATCATTTATTTCTTTATGAATGGCTCTAAGTGCCTTTTAATAAACCACTCCAGAGTGTATATATTGTGGATGTATCTATGTCTTAAACACAGAGCATTGCTATGGGAGTTACTGTTAGTTGTTTTTGGCTGTGATTCTTCCTAGTCCTAACTCCACACCAAGGAATTCTGGAATGTCAGAGCCATGTACTTACTTGGTTTTTCATATTAAGACTTTGATTGCAGTGACCAGTGTTACTTAAGTCATTATTCTGAAAGAAAATAGAAAAGTGATTATGTATCACCTTCCTTTCTCCTTTCTGATCCCTCATACCCTCCCACGAATCCCGTGCCCTTTCCTTTTTGGAGCCCAGGTCATTCCTTTTTCTTCTTTTCTCCTGACTTGTCTCTGTCCACTCATCTGGTGTTAGGTGTACAGTACTAACATGTTTTCCCTGGATGCAGCCCCAGAACCCAGTCCTGTCTTTCCGTCCCTTATTTCTAGCAGTTCATGCATGTTCTGGCTGTCTTAATGTGAGGCCAAAATCACTCACACCCCTTACCTTCTAAGAAATACGTATTTTGTGTATTTCCCAGTTTTACGTGGTAGGTAGTTTCTTAGTAAACCTTGCACAGAGTTCAGAGAGAAAATCAAGATGCCTTTTTCATTTGGGCTTTGGACTTCCTGGAAAGCCAAGGACCTTCTAACAGTGATTTCTGCCTTTGTTTCATAGTTTGAAATTTTCAAAGTTGCTACTCAAAACCATTTCCTTCTTTCTGGATTCTTTTTCTACAATGAGGTACACCTTGGTTATGGCTTTGTGGCATACAAAACTAGACTTTCCATTAAGAGTGACTGAACTGAGTGAAATTTAGCAAATTGTGTCTATTTTTATAAATATCTGTTTTAAAACAATTCAGTAGCATAAAAACCAGTAGTACTAAACAATGCAAAAGGGCTATGTACAGTATAAGCACTCAGGTTAGATGTCTTTTTCCAAAATCTCGCATTGTTACCTCTCACAAGGGCAGTATACTATCAGATAAACTAATTATACTGCTTCAACAGATCAGAGAAAGCAAAACTCCCCGGCTTCTGACTTTCCTCCAACTTTTCTGTCAATACATTAGAAAAGAGAGAATAGACATTAATAAAGGGTAGATCAGACATCTAACCTCATTAAACATGCTGGTCTGGATAAATTAGAGCTGAAGACGATGGGATCATGTAGACATATCAACTACGCACAGGCAGTGACCGCCTAAGACTTCACAGAGCAGGACAGGTAACAAAGAACCAGAGACAGGAGGTTGCAAACCCTGCAATCCTAAATTTTATTTTATTGAGACAGGGGTCTTGCTTTTTTGCCCAGGTTGTAGTGCAGAGGCATGATCATGGCTACCTGCATCCTTGGCCTCCCAGGTTCAAGCCATCCTCCCACCTCAGCCTCCTGAGTAGCTGGGGCTACAGCCATGCACCATCACACCTGGCTTTTTTTTTTATTATTATTATTTTTAGTAGAGATGAGGTCTCCCTATGTTTCCCTGGCTGGTTTTGATCAAACTCATGGGCTCAAGAGATCCTCCTACCTCAGCATCCCAAAGTGCTGGGATTATAGGTGCAAGCCATTGCACCGGCCTGCAATTCTGAATTTTAAAATACAGAAGGTGAACTTACAAACTTGACAGCAAAAGCAGGCAAGGAGCTAGGAGGGATCCCGGACACCCATAGTCCCAGTAGAGCTGGGTTTAGGGATCATATGATATTGCACCTACAAAGGAGAAATACCCTCCAAGTTTTCACTGATTGTAGCGCTCAACATGAGTC
Source organism: Piliocolobus tephrosceles (assembly GCF_002776525.5). NCBI lineage: Eukaryota > Metazoa > Chordata > Mammalia > Primates > Cercopithecidae > Piliocolobus > Piliocolobus tephrosceles. Next base: position 154,084,997 of record NC_045434.1, read on the forward strand.
ATCAGTGGGATGCAGCTGCTCCGAGCAAATGTGATCTTCAGCTGCGTTAATGGAACTATTATGTTTCCAAAAGAGAGCACAATGACCTCCCTGGACTTTGCATAACTAGCTAAGTCTAAAATACTGAGTCATCTCCACCGATAATGGTAGTGATGATTCTCAGAACCATTTTGTATAAAGAGTTTCATGTGACATTTCTCCTGGGCAACAGGGTCTGCACTTAGATTTTGCTTTTTTTTTTAAATCACAAACACTGCAGGGCCCCGAGAGACAGACGCTGTGCACTTTATTCTTAAACACTACATCAAGGAATGTTCATTTTTTTCCCTACTGCTTCTCTACTGTGCCTCAAGGTGGGACTCTTCAACTGTCTGGATAGTTCTGGGCCCTTGAGCCAGTGTGGCTTGCTGGGTGTGGGCCCTGTGACAGAGGTAGGGCATGTCTTATGAAGAAACCTCTGTGAGCTCAGCCAGTCAGCCAAGTCAAGGAGGAAAAGTGCCCCCCTGTCTCCAGCACCCTATTTTTCAGTTCAATTTAAGGCAGATTTTCTAACAATGAGGGCTGTTTAAAAACAAAATGAGCTGCTCTGGGAAGGAGCAAGTTCTTCATTTTTGGCAGTGCCCAAGCAGCGTGTGGGTGACCCACTGAATACTGCTGTGGATTAGGGAAAGGCTTGGCAGGGATGATGCTGGGCGTGCCTCCAAACCTGACTCTGTGCTCCTATGCTCAGACCACCCTGGTCTCTTCTGATGATAAGACTTCCCAAATAGCTCACTTCTCCTCGTTTGGAGTTAGTAGCCCCCTACAAACTACAATTATAGGATTCTGAATCCATTTTAAAGTAAAATGGATTATTTATCCTCTTATCTCTCTCCATCACCACCAGTACAGCCTCCAATCACTCGGCTCTGACCACTTGAATCCATAAGAAGAGAAAGACTGTATTATTTTGTCTTTCAACTTTCCTGGTCCATTAGAAGGACACTGCAGTGCTCCCTCTTTAATCCCTTTAGCTTTTTGGCAAAGCAGCGGGAAAAAACACCTTATGAGGAATGTGAACAGATCACAAGGGGAGCCAACCTGTGATTGTTCTTCCTCACTCACCTGCTTCCCAGTCAGCTCAGTCCAAATCCTTTTGAAGCAAGCGTATGAATTGTTGCTAATTTAGGGCAATTACAGGATTTACAGATTAAACATATCCCCACTGGTTTCCCTAGCAACCGTCTTTGAATCACAGGATGAGATAAAACTATTGTTCTAGTTAATAGAGTCTGATGTTAAGAGAAGTCCAGCCATGTAATTCACAGAGGTATGCACCCTGGTGAGAGCAGAAAGAGTGCTAGGCAGGGAGGCAGCAGACCTCCGTGCAGGTTCCGGTCCTCTGGGGTCACATCCAGAACAGGAACATATCTCAAGGCACTGGTGACAATGCCCCCAGCCAAAAAAAAAAAAAAAAAGGTTCGGAGCACTGCCGGGGAAGAAAGATGCAGATGTTTCTAAATGAGTGAAAACATTAGCCACAGAATAATCGAAGGCAAGGGGACTACTTGGACAAAGCCAAGACACGATGAAGTCAGGTGCAGGGTCCACTCCTCCAGCTGCCAGACCAGGCAATCAAGCCACCTTGGGCAGTGCACATTATTATGTGACCAGACCTGGGTGGGGTCTGGGAAGGTCAGCTGGCAAGACGGGCATACGAGTTTTGGCTTTTTACCTGCATAAGATGCTTGGGTTACATTTCAAAGCCCATTCCAACTCTTCTGGGTAGTAGAGCTTCTCTGATTCTGAACAAATTGAGAAATTGTCGTATTTCAGCAAATACAGATGAATACAGCACCTTTATTGGTTGTTGAGTAGGAGCCCTGAAAGTGGACCTGCAACAGATGACTTTCAAAATGATACAACCCCAGCTGGGTGTGGACCTGCACGCGAGGAGAATTGAGTCTGTGGTGCAGAAACATGGAGGTCAGATGCATGCCTCAAATCGATGAATTCTGGAGACCAAGAAGAGAGACATCAACCTCCAGATCCTGGGCTGGGATTCAACTGTTCTTCCCATAGGAAAGCAGAAGCAATGAAATAGGTGTCTCAACCTGTGCACAGTCAGCCTAAACAAGAGAGCCCACTGTTTAGGACCCTTCTCCAACCTCCCTAAGAAGAGAAGTCATTCTTTCCCTTGGGGGGAAGTAAAAGAGGGAGGGGAAGGAAATAATTTCCCAGTTCCCTAGAGGACAGAAAGTCCTGTTATACACTGGGAAGAATAATGTTTCCTCTAACACAGGGAGGAGTGTGTTGAATGGAATACCAAAGACATGTAGCTGGCCCATAGTAGATACTCCTTACTTGCGCTTGCTTCCCAGAAAACACAAGTCTAACCACCTACACCTCTGTGTGCAGAGAGTCTGCAGAACCCAGCAGCCATAACGAAGGCATTTACCACCACCTACACACATATAGTTCAAAGTCCCTTGGAAAATTAAAATCAACAGTAAGATATTGGATTTCCCATAACAGCTAAGTACAATGAATATATTAAGTTATTGAATTTTTAAGGGCATATTTTTTGTTTCCCAGTATTTCTTGCTGTAACTATGAAGTTTTGTCGTTTTCCTTGTTAAAGGAAGAGAAAATGTATTTATAAGCATGTATTTTGCAAAGCCCGTTGCAGCCAGTCTTTCTGAACTTTCACCATGGGGAGATTCACCCCCAATTCATGAAGTTTCTAGATTTCTTGTGCAGTCTCTCAGAGTTCCTCATTTAATAAGCAGCATCTTAATCATACCAAACCCTGTCTTGTATCATATTATGGACAGTGAACATATACATATTTGTTTAAGGGTCATAGAGGGAAGACAACACTCTCAGGAACACACTAGAGTGAGTGGTTGAATTGGATTCAGCCCTGCAACCCTTCTGTCTTTGTGATGCTTCATGTGCTCCTAGGGGAACTGAGCTTCAGGTTCTTTCTTTCCAGACATTCCCATTCCCCTCTACAAGGTAACTGAGTTCCTGGAGTAAGAAGACACCAATAAAGCCTTTCTGGGGTGGCCTCATTTCTTCAAAGAGCAAAGGAAAAATATTTCTCTTCTGATAGGTTGCTGATGCCTGTAATAATAATAGCAATTATGATGAACATTTATTGGCCCCTGGCTCTCTGCCAGGCATGGTGCTAGGTGCTTTGTATTATTTCATTTCTTCTTCACAACAACCCGTGAGGCATTGATTATTATCATCCCCATGTTACTGTTAACTGAAGAATCACAAGGTGCAGAAACTTGGAGAGGAGAGCTTTATTTCTTACAAAGGGTTGCAGCCTGCAGGGTGGCCATCCTGGTAGGCTGGGAAGCATAACCTCCAGCAGAGACCAAAAGCAGGCACTTCAAGGGAGAGAGGGGTAAAGCAGGAATTTATGCTGAACTGTTTGGCCAAGTATACATATTCAACAGGTTACAGGGGGCAATAAATATTTAGGAAGTGAGGAATGCTTGCATACATAGCAAGCAAACATGCATGTTGCATGTGTCCCATGTTCACTGTGGGGTGGAGACTTATCAGTGCTCGTTTAACTGCTAGAGTGAAAGAAAACACCTTATGGCAGTTAGAACATAGTTTATTCCTTAAGAGTAAGGGTGTGTGACTTCATTCTTACCTGGCACAGCCTTAAGTCCAGTTTCTAATATGGTATCTTATTGCCACAAAGAGTCCATTCTGTCAGCCTTATGATCTCTGTTTTGACATTACAGAAGAGAAAAATGAGGCTTGGAGACTCTCAAGTACCTTTGTGTGCAGTCTCACAATGGGAAAGTGGTGAGACTTTTGCCAGTTTAGACAATTCAATTTTAAATTCTAAATTTAAAAGCTTTGCCTCCCACCTACCCATTCCCCCTCCTCCTCAAAGTTGAAGATTTATTATATTTAAGGGAACTCTATTATGTGTTTGCATATTCCTTGAGGGTTTGAGTTTAGGGGTCATTCACACCTGATTTATTCTTTGCTCTCTGTCCTTAGGAAGAAATGAGAGTTTGGGGTGTTATAGAACAGTTGGGAGAAGGTGGAATTTTGGAACCTGTGGACACTCTGGGAAGGAAAGACAATAGGCTGCTTCTCTGCACCCCTCCCCAGGCCAGCTCCAGGCTGACATATTGGAAAGAGCAGCAGAAAGGAGCCAGGGGACCAGGATCCTCAACTAACTTGTGGATCCTCAACTAATATGTGAGCTTAGCCCCTAGACTTTCAGTCTCTGGCTGCAGTTTCCTGCACTGTAACACAAACAGGTTAGAATTGATGAATGTCAAGTTTCCTCTGAGTTTTCAGTCTAGGTAATTCAATTCCATATCTACTAGAGAAACTGCTGGGAAAAACTGTGTTTTCTCTGAGAACTTTTTCTGCTTATTTAGCAAATGTTTATATAGTGTTTACAAGTAACTACTGTATACTCTCCTAAGAACTTTATGTACACCAACTTATCTAATCCTTACAACAGACCTATGTGCTATTGTAGGTAGTGATATTATCCTGTTATAGGTAACAGCACAGAAGCATGTGGTGATTTGCTCAAGGTCCCACAGTTTGTAAAAGTGAAGCCAAGTTGAATGTACGCAGTCTGGGTCCAGAGTCCATGTCCTTACCTTGATATTATAGTCAGTCCTCTGTATCCGCAGGTTCCGCACCCAACCATGGATTGAAAATATTCTAAAAAAATTAAAAATAACAACAATAAAAGTGACACAAATGAAAAAAAAAGTATAACAACGATTTCCATAGCATTTATATTGTATTAGGTATTACAGGTAATCTAGAGATTATTTAAAGTATATGGGAGGAGGTGCATACAAATACTATGCAAATACTATGCCATTTTACATAAGGGACTTGAGTATCTGCGGAGATTGGTGTCCACAAAGGTCCTACAGCCAGTCTCCTACAGGTACTGAAGGATGACTAGAGTTTGTTTTTAATCTTATCAAGATAGAATTGTGTGTCTGATCAAGTATTCCTCTTTAAGTTGACAACCCAGTTACTTCTCAACTTTATTGCATATACAAGCCCTGGGAGTGTGTGTTTTAGATACTAGGCTCAGCTTTCAGCTTTATTCTGCTTGTCTGTTTTTCTTTCATTCTTCACCCTACCAAGTCTTTTTCCTGTCTATGAGTATATCTCTTTGCAGTTCACCAAAACATCCTTTTTGGAAGATGATAAGACATTTTAAAAAATAATAAAAACAAATTTAAAGATGATTCAACGATACAAGTTGGGAATCCTCCTAAATGGCTTACTGTATCACCCAGTGCCTGTACTGGGCTTTCACAGAATTTGGGAGAGAAAGTGGGGATGAGGGGGGCAGTTCTATCTTAAGACGAACTAGATGCACGTTCTCAACAAGGATGGCAGTGCTGCTCGGGCGGTGTTGGAAAATTGGTTGAATGTGGAGGAATTGATTTTCACAATAATTGGGGGAAGAGGTGCTATTGAGATTTACTGGGCAAGGGAGAAATCTGCAAATGTCCCATAGTGAAGGAGACAGTCCTAAACAAATTTCAAACACTCCACTAGAAATTTATGTGGGTAAAAATTTTTATAGTTACCTGAGCCTTGGTCCTAAACTCCATGTTACATGTTTTTTTAAAGGATATTTTGCATGGTTTTAAAATATACTGAATTTTTCAGGAATGCAACTCCCATGTAAATCGAGGGAAGATTGTGCTTTGTTTGTTTCGGAACTTTATCAAGAATTGTTCAGCACTTCGAAATATTCCTTCATCAATGACAACGCAGCTTCTGGTATTTGAGTCAACAAGACAACACACGTTTATCAGCTTTTCATTTGCAGTTGTCACAGTCACATTGATTGTACTTGTATACACACACAAATATGCTCATTTAGCCTTTATCTCAAAATGTTAAATACAAGGAAAAAGTGTCAACAATAAATATGCTTTGAGTATTGTTTTACTTCTCTTACATCCATATTAACTCAATGTAAGTAGAAGAAAACATCGGCCAACTTTATCCTGTCTCTCGTGTAGTCATGCCTGAACATTTCCAGGTTGAAAAACATATTTTGTTACAAATTACTTTTTATTTATTTATCCTCCATGTAACAGGATACTGTATTGTTTTCTAAATCTTTAGATTATCTATAATTTTTTTCAGGATAGAAAAAGGAATATTGCAAATATATGTATTTTAAATGGCAGTGTTGCATCTAATAGGTTGAGAACCACTAGCTAAGCCTTCAAAGGTGCATGTTCCCAGCACATGTAATGGCCTTCTTCAACTGTATGATTCCCAGCTTAATACAGCCATTTGAGATGTACTAAGGCAGTGCAGAATTGCGGGGCCAAGATCAGAAAGAAAATCTCCAAAAAATTTGGACCATAGTAGATATAAGCTAAAAATTAATTTTTACAAAGGTAACTGTAAAATACCCATATGTTTGGAAGTTTTAAAACTACTTGCAAATTTCAAAAACCCCTCACAATTAGTATTTTAAAATAGTTGAAACTAATTGAATGTAAACATTGATAATATCAAAACTTGTGGGATATAGCTAAACCATACATAGAATAAAATTTACAGCCTGAAATGCATATAATAAAAGAAGGTTGAAATCAACGGTTTAAGTATACCACCCAAGATTTTAGAAGAGGAAAGGCAAATTAAATAAAAAAGACAGGTGAGGGAGGTAAAAAATTAAAACAGAAAAAAATTAATGAAATATAATACAGATGACAATAAAGAGAATCAGTGGGCCAAAAGTTTGTTCATTAAAAAGTACAATAAGATTGATAAACTGGCAAGACTGATCAAGAAAAAGAAAATAAACCAAAAGCAAGAACCAGAGCAAGCGAGCAAGACAGCAAGAGCAAATTACCCATTATCAAAAATAAAAAGGGTCAGGCACAGTGGTTCACACCTGTAATCCCAACACTTTGGGAGGCCAAAACAGAAGGATCACTTGAACTCAGGAGTTTGAGACCAGGCTGAGCAACATAATGAAATCTCATTTCTACAAAAAATAAAATAAATATCCAGGCATGGCGGTGCACACTTGTAGTCTCAACTACTCAGGAGGCTGAGGTGGGAGGACTGCTTGAGCCTGAGAAGTCGAGGCTGCTGTGAGCTCTGGTTGCACCACTACACTCCAGCCTGGGCAACAGAGTGAGACCCCATCTCAATAAATACATAAATAAATAAAAAGGGGGATATCATCACAGACTACAAAATTTCATCACAGATGCTACAAAGTTAATATGAGGATAACATGAACAATTTTCTGCCAATAAACTTGAATTTTGACATGTTATGGACAAATTTCTTAAAAAGCACAACTTACTAAAATTGATACAAGAAGAAATAGACTATATGAATAATCTATGAATATTTTTTAAATTTTATATTCAATTCTGTTCCCACAAAGAAAAGTTGGGCTTCACTGGTAAATTTTACCAAACATATGAGAAAGAAATAGAACAATTACACAGAGTATTCTAGAGAATAGGGAAAAAGGGGAAATTTTCCAATTTGTTTTATAAAGTTCTATAATTTTGGCACCATCAACTTGATACCAAAGAAATTACAGTCAATATTACTTACAAACATAGATGCAAATATTCTAAAAGGAATATTAGCAAACTCAATACAACAATATATAAAAGGTGCAATTGATCAAAACAAAGTTGGATAATTTCTAGAAATGCAAGACTCGTTTACCATTGGAAAAGTTAGGCAGGGTAATTCACTGTATTAACGCCATGAAAGACAAAAACTGCTGACATCTCAACAGGTTAAAAAATATTTAATTCAATTCAACAGCTATTCATGAAAAAAGACTAAGAACTAGGAAAGGAAGATAATTTCTTTAATTTCATTAGGGCCATGTAAAAAGCCAGCATCATAATAAATGGTGAAATGTTGAATGCTTTCTCTCTGAGACTAGGAACAAGACAAGTATGCCCAGAATCACCACTTCTTCACAGTATTCTAATGGAAATCCTAGTAATTACAACAATACCAGAAATTAAACCAAGGGTATAAGGAATAGAAAGAGATAAAACTATGATTGTTTGCAAATGTTACTTGTATATGCAAAGAAAATCCATAATTACAATTAAAGTATCATAAATAATAAGTGAGCTTTGCAAGGTTGCCAGATGCAAGGTCAAGATACAAAATCAATACCAGCATTAAAAATTAGAAAATAAAAATTTAAAGCAAATATCATTTCATAGTAGCAACAAAACTACCAAATACTTTGGAATAAATCTAACAAAATATGTACAAAACCTCTGCACAGAAAATAACATATGTTGAGAGAAATTACTGAAGTCCTACATAAATAGAGAAATACCCCATCTTGGAAGAATGAAGAAAACTCTATGAATCATAAACTCCATTATATGCAATCTCCATTAAAATCACAGCAGTGTTTTTTAATAAAAAATTCTGAGCAGCTTCTAAAATATATATGGAAATACAAAGGACTGTAAATAGCCTAAAGCCTAAGGACTTACTCCATCAGATATCAACACTTATAGGTAATTAAACTACAGTAAATAAGACAGTGTGATATTGATGTAAGGGTGGAAAAATAGACTACAGAAGAGAGTTTTCAAACAGATCCACACATACTTGGACATTCAATCTTACAAGCTGGCACTGTAGAGCAGTAAAGAAAGGATCATTCAGTAAATAGTGCTCAGTCTATTGAGTAACTGTTTGGGGAGAAAAAGAGAAACTTGATGATTATGTCACACCACACATAAAAATCAATTCTCAGTGCGTCGTAGCTCTAAATGTAAAGAGTAAAATAATAAGGCTTCTATAAGATAAAATAAGAAAATATCTTCATGATGTGAGGCTACAGAAAAAAGTTATTAAATGACACAAAGATCACTAACAATAGAGGAAAATATTGATAAATTGGACTATATTACATTAAATTAAGAGCTTTTGTTCATTACATGACATTATTAAAAGAAGGGGAAAAGTAAGCCAAAGAGTAGAAGATATTTGCAACACATGTAAATGTGAGCAACTTGTGTCCAAAACACATGAAAAACTTGTACAAACTGATAAAAATACAGACAATTCAAGATGCCTCCTGTACAAAAAAGAGGATACCAAATAGCTAATATACCTATGAAAGGTGCTCAACCTCATTAGTAATCAAGAAAATACAAATTGAAATAAACACCTACCCTGTGATCCAGCAATTCCATTCCTAGGCCTATACCAACAGAAGTGCAAGCACATGTGGACAAAAAGATATTTATAAGAGTGTTGATTACAGCCTTATTTGTAATGGTCCCCAAATGGAAGCAACTCAAATGTCCATTCATAGTAGAAATTGTGGTGTACTCATTTAGTGAAATACCATATAGCAATCATGATGAATAAAACTATACAATGTGAACAAATTTTACAAACGTTATTTTGAGCACAGAAATTCAACATTAAAAAATATATACTGTGATGATATATAAATGATTCCACTTACATAAGGTCAAAAACAAGTAAAACTGGCCAGGAGCAGTGGCTCATGCCTATAATCCCAACACTTCGGGAGACAGGTGGGCAGATCACTTGAGATCAGGAGTTCAACACCAGCCTGGCCAACATGGTAAAATCCCTTCTCTACTAAAAATACAAAAATTAGACAGGCGTGGTAGCACATGCCTGTAGTCACAGCTACTTGGGAGGCTGAGGCAGGAGAATTGCTTGAACCTGGGAGGCAGAGGTTGCAGTGAGCTGATATCACACCACTGCATTCCACCCTGGACAACAGACGGAGACTCCATCTCAAAAAAAAAAAAAAAAAAGGCAAGCAAAACTAAACTGTAGCTTTAGAAGTCTGTATAGTAAATAAATAGGGAGTCATTTTGGGGAAGGAACCTGAGCTTGGCTTTTTGGATGATGAAAATGTCCTATGCATGATGGTGATGTATTATATGGAGCTATGTGCTGATGATGTATACACTATCTGTACTACATTTCAATATTTTAAAAAATGCAGCAATGCCTTAATCAGACTAGGCTCACAGAATTTTTTTTTTACACCATTAAACTAATGTAACAGTTTATGTGACAATATATAAGCAACATTGATGAAACAATAGGAAGAAATCATCTATGGTTTATAACTAGTAGTAAGTGAATAAGGTTTTACTCATTGAAGAAAATCTACATGTAGAATATACCCTGAAAAGTTTGAAGAGGGTAGCTCAATGAAGACAAAACTCCTTAGAGGACCCCTAACTGGACTTAAGACTTCAGGCTTCACTGGCATTCAATCACACTCTGTTCTCACCTACAGTTCACAAAGCCAGGACCTACACCCCCTTCCAGTCCCAGCGATACTTTTGTCTTAATCCTGGACCAGATGAAGGCAGAACCCTTTGAGCTCTGGCTGGCTAATAGCAGAATTGAAATGTCTCTAACAATACGGAGCTGCAAATTGCTGTGATTCATCCTAGGTGAATGCAGTCCTTGGACACCTTATTGTAAAAGGAACACAGTTGCTAAAACCCTTCTGTGTGGCCACAGGTCCCCTCAACTACATGTGGGTGCTGAGATTTGGGTTTTAATTTTTAATCTGAGAGCACAGTTTAATAATTGGGCCATTTTTCTTGGGGTGGGGGGTGGTGGTGGAGGGGGGCTGTCATTGCTGTTGCTGCTGTTGTTATAAAAGAAAGGAAAGAGGGTCTGCAGCTCCCAGAGTGATCAACACAGAAGATGGGTGATTTCTGCATTTCCAACAGGGGTATCTGCTTCATCTTATTGGGACTGGTTGGACAGTGGGTGCAGCTCATGGAAGGTGAGCCAAAGCAGGGTGGGGCATCACCTCACCCAGGAACTACAAGGGGTTGGGGGATTCCCCTTTCCTAGCCAAGGGAAGCTGTGACAGACTGTACCGGGAAAAATCAGGTCACTGCCACCCAAATACTGTGGTTTTCCAGTGGTCTTAGCAAACGGAACACAAGAAGATTATATCCTGCAACTGGCTGAGTGGGTCCCACTCCCACTGAGCCTTCCTCACTGCTAGCACAGCAGTACGAAATCAAACTGCAAGGTGGCAGCCTGGCTTGGGGAGGGGCATCCATCATTGCTGAGGCTTGATTAGGTAAACAAAGCAGCCAGGAAGCTCGAACTTGGTGGAGCCCACTACAGCTCAACGAGGCCTACCTGCCTCTGTAGACTCCATCTCTGGGGGCAGGGCATAGCTGAACAAAAGGCAGCAGAAACTTCTGCAGACTTAAATGTCCCTGTCTGACAGCTCTGGAGAGAGCAGAGATTCTCCCAGCATGGTGTTTGATCTCTGAGAACGGAGAGACTGCCTCTTCAAGTGGATTCCTGACCCCTGTGTAGCCTAACCGGGAGACACCTCCCAGTAGGGGCTGACTGGCACCTCATGTAGCCAGGTGCCCCTCTGAGATGAAGCTTCCAGAGGAAGGATCACACAGCAATATTTGCTATTCTGCAATGCTTGCTGTTCTGCAGACTCTGCTGGTGATATTCAGGCAAATAGGGTCTGAAGTGGACCTCCAGCAAACTCCATCAGACCTGCAGCTGAGGGACCTGGCTGTTAGAAGGAATACTAACAAACAGGAAGGAATAGCATCAACATCAGTAAAAAGGACATCCACACCAAAACCCCATCTGTAGATCACCAACATCAAACACCAAAGGTAGATAAAACCCAAAAGATTGGGATAATCCAGAGCAGAAAAGCTGAAAATTCTAAAAACCAGAGCACCTGGTTCTCCTCCAAAGGATTGCAGTTACTCACCAGCAGTGGAACAAAGCTGGATGGAGAATGACTTTGACGAGTTGGCAGAAGTAGGCTTCAGAAGGTCGGTAATAACAAACTTATTCGAGCTACAGGAGTATGTTCAAATCCATCACAAGAAAGCTAAAAACCTTGAAAAAAGATTAGACAAATGGCTAACTAGAATAAACAGAGTAGTGAAGACCTCAAAAGACCTGATGGAACTGAAAACCATGGCACAAGAACTACATGATGCAAGCACAAGCTTCAGTAGCCGATTCGATCAAGTGGAAGAAAGGGTATCAGTGATTGAAGATCAAATTAATGAAATGAAGCAAGAAGAGAAGTTAAGAGAAAAAAAAGTAAAAAGAAACGAACAAACTTCCCAGGAATATGGGACTAAGTGAAAAGACCAAATCTATGTTTGATTGTCGTACCTGAAAGTGACGGGGAGAACGGAACAAAGTTGGAAAACACTCTTCAGGATATTATCCAGGAAAACTTCCCCAACCTAGCAAGGCAGGTCAACATTCAAATTTAGGAAATACAGAGAACACCACAAAGATACTCCTCGAGAAGAGCAACTCCAAGACACACAATTGTCAGATTCACCAAGGTTGAAATGAAGGAAAAACTGTTAAGGGCAGCCAAAGAGAAAGGTCAGGGTACTCACAAAGGGAAGCCCATCAGACTAACAACGGATATCTCAGAGAAACTCTACAAGCCAGAAGAGAGTGGGGGCCAATATTCAACATTCTTAAAGAAAAGAATTTTCAACCCAGAATTTCATATCCAGTCAAACTAAGCTTCATAAGTGAAGGAGAAATAAAATCCTTTACAGACAAGCAAATGCTGAGAGATTTCGTCACCACCAGGCCTGCCTTACAAGAGCTCCTGAAGGAAGCACAAAACATGGAAGGGAACAACTGGTGCCAGCCACTGCAAAAACATGCCAAATTGTAAAGACCATTGATGGTAGGAAGAAACTGCATCAACTAACGGGCAAAATAACCAGCTAACATCATAATGACAGGATCAAATTCACACATAATAATATTAACCTTAAATGTAAATGGGCTAAATGCCCCAATTAAAAGACACAGACTGGCAAAGTGGATAAAGAGTCAAGACCCATCAGTGTGCTGTATTCAGGAGACCCATGTCACATGCAGAGACACAAAGACACTCAAAATAAAGGGATGGATGAAGATCTACCAAGCAAAAGGAAAGCAAAAAAAAAAAAAAAAAAAAAAAAAGCAGGGCTTGCAATCCTAGTCTCTGATAAAACAAACTTTAAACAAAGATCAAAAGAGACAAAGAAGGCCATTACATAACGGTAAAGGAATCAATTCAACAAGAAGAGCTAACAATCCTAAATATATATGCAACCAATACAGGAGCACCCAGATTCATAAAGCAAGTCCTTAGAGACTGACAAAGAGACTTAGACTCCCATACAGTAATAATGGGAGACTTTAACACCCCACTGTCAATATTAGACAGATCAATGACACAGAAAGTTAACAAGGATATCCAGGACTTGAACTCAGCTCTGAACCAAGCAGACCTAATAGAAATCTACAGAACTCTCCACCACAAATCAACAGAATATACATTCTTCTCAGCACCACATCACACTTATTCCAAAACTGACCACATAGTTGAAAGTAAAGCACTCCTTAGCAAATGTAAAAGAACAGAAATCACAACAAACTGTCTCTCAGACCACAGTGCAATCAAATTAGAACACAGGATTAAGAAACTCACTCAAAACTGCACAACTACATGGAAATGAACAATCTGCTCCTGAATGACTACTGGGTAAATAATGAAATGAAGGCAGAGATAAAGATGTTCTTTGAAACTAATGAGAACAAACACACACAATGTACCAGAGTCTCTGGGACACATTTAAAGCAGTGTGTAGAGGGAAATTTATAGCACTAAATGCCCACAAGAGAAAGCAAGATAGATCTAAAATCGACACCCTAACATCACAATTAAAAGAACTAGAGAAGCAAGAGCAAACAAATTCAAAAGCTAAGAGAAGTAACAAATAACTAAGATCAGAGCAGAACTGAAGGAGTTAGAGACACAAAAAAACCCTTCAAAAAAATCAGTGAATCCAGGAGCTGGTTTTTTTTAAAAGATCAACAAAATTGATAGACCACTAGCCAGACTAATAAAGAAGAAAAGAGAGAAGAATCAAATAGATGTAATAAAAAAATGATAAAGGGGATATCACCACTGATCCCACAGAAATACAAACTACCAACAGAGAATACTATAACCACTTCTATGCAAATAAACTAGAAAATCTAGAAGAAATGCATAAATTTCTGGACACATACACCCTCCCAAGACTAAACCAGGAAGAAGTTGAATCCCTCAATAGAACAATAACAGACTCTGAAATTGAGGCAATAACTAATAGCCTACCAACCAAAAAAAGTCCAGGACCAGACGGATTCACAGCTGAATTCTAACACAGGTACAAACAGGAGCTGGTACCATTCCTTCTGAAATTATTCCAATCAATAGAAAAAGAGGAAATCCTCCCTAACTTATTTTATGAGACCTGCATCATCCTGATACCAAAGCCTGGCAGAGACACAACAAAAAAAGAGAATTTTAGAACAATATCCCTGATGAACATCGATGCAAAAATCCTCAATAAAATACTGGCAAACCGAATCCAGCAGCACACCAAAAAGCTTATCCACCAAGATCAAGTCGGCTTCATCCCTGGGATGCAAGGCTGGTTCAACATACGTAAATCAATAAACATAATCCATCACATAAACTGTACCAAAGACAAAAACCACATGATTATCTCAATAGATGCAGAAAAGGCCTGTGACAAAATTCAACAGCCCTTCATGTTAAAAACTCTCAATAAACTAGGTATTGACGGAACATATCTCAAAATAACAACAAGTATGTATGACAAACCCACAGCCAATATCATACTGAATGGGCAAAAACTGGAAGCATTCCCTTTGAAAACTGGTACAAGACAGGGATGCCTTCTCTCACCACTCTTATTCAACATAGTGTTGGAAGTTCTGGCTAGGGCAATCAGGCAAGAGAAAGAAATAAAGGGTATTCAATTAGGAAAAGAGGAAGTCAAATTGTCCCTGTTTGCAGATGACATGATCGTATATTTAGAAAACCCCATGGTCTCAGCCCAAAATCTCCTTAAGCTGATAAGCAACTTCAGCAAAGTCTCAGGATACAAAATCAATGTGCAAAAATCACAAGCATTCCTATACACCAATAACAGATAGAGAGCCAAATTATGAGTGAACTCCCATTCACAATTGCTACAAAGAGAATAAAATACTTAGGAATCCAACTTACAAGGGATATTAAGGACCTCTTCAAGGAGAACTACAAACCATTGCTCAATGAAATAAAAGAGGACACAAACAAATGGAAGAACATTCCATGCTCATGAATAGGAAGGATCAATATCATGAAAATGGCCATACTGCCTAAGGTAATTTATAGATTCAATGCCATCCCCATCAAGTTACCAATGACTTTCTTCAAAGTTGGAAAAAAACTACGTTAAAGTTCATATGGAACCAAAAAAGAGCCCGCATTGCCAAGACAATCGTAAGCCAAAAGAACAAAGCTAGAGGCATGAGGCTATCTGACTTCAAACTATACTACAAGGCTACAGTAACCAAAACAGCATGGTACTGGTGTCAAAACAGAGACATAGACCAATGGATCAGAACAGAGGCCTCAGGTTTAACACCACACATCTACAACCATCTGATCTTTGATAAACCTGACAAAAACAAGACATGGGGAAAGGATTCCCTATTTAATAAATGGTGCTGGGAAAACTGGCTAGTCATATGTAGAAAGCTGAAACTGGATCCCTTCCTTACACCTTACACAAAAATTAATTCAAGATGGATTAAAGACTTAAATGTTAGACCTAAAACCATAAAAACCCTAGAAGAAAACCTAGGCAATACCATTCAGGACATAGGCACGGGCAAGTACTTCATGACTAAAACACCAAAAGCAATGGCAACAAAAGCCAAAATTGACAAATGGGATCTAATTAAGCTAAAGAGCTTCTGCACAGCAAAAGAAACTACCATCAGAGTGAAAAGGCAACCTACACAACGGGAGAAAATTTTTGTAATCTACCCATTTGACAAAGGGCTAATATCCAGACTCTACAAAGAACTTAAACAAATTTACAAGAAAAAAATCAAAAAACCCCATTAAAAAGTGGGCAATGGATATGAACGGACACTTCTCAGAAAAAGACATTTATGCAGCCAACAGACACATGGAAAAATGCTCATTATCACTGGTCATCAGAGAAATGCAAATCAAAACCACAATGAGATACCATCTCACACCAGTTAGAATGACGGTCATTAAAAAGTCAGATTCTGGAGAGGATGTGGAGAAATAGGAATGCTTTTACACTGTTGGTGGGACTGTAAACTAGTTCAACCATTGTGGAAGACAGTGTAGCGATTCCTCAAGGATCTAGAGCTAGAAATACCATTTGACCCAGCCATCCCATTACTGGATATATACCCAAAGGATTATAAATCATGTTACTTATAAAGACACATGCACATGCATGTTTATTGCAGCACTATTCACAATAGCAAAGACTTGGAACCAACCCAAATGTCCATCAATGATAGACTAGATTAAGAAAATGTGACACATATACACCATGGAATACTATGCAACCATAAAAAAGGATGAGTTCATGTCCTTTATAGGCACATGGATGAAGCTGGAAACCATCATTCTGAGCAAACTATCGCAAGGACAGAAAATCAAACACTGCATGTTCTCACCAATAGGTGGGAATTGAACAATGAGAACACTAGTACACAGGGTGGGGAACATCACATCCCAGGGCCTGTCGTGGAGTGGTGGGATGGGGGGGATAGCATTATGAGAAATACCTAATGTAAATGACGAGTTGATGGGTGCAGCAAACCAACGTGGCACATGTAACAAACCTGCACGTTGTGCACATATACCCTAGAACTTAAGGTATAATAAAAAAAAAAAAACCCAAATGTCCATCAGTGACAGACTGGATTAAGAAAATGTGGCACATATACACCATGGAATACTACGCAGCCAAAAAAAGGATGAGTTCGTGTCCTTTATAGCGACATGGATGCAGCTGGAAACCATCATTCTCAGCAAACTATCACAAGAACAGAAAACCAAATACTGCATGTTCTCACTCATAGGTGGGAATTGAACAATGAGATCACTTGGACACATGAAGGGGATCATCACACACCGGGTCTTGTTGTGGGGAGCGGGGAGGAGGGATAGCATTAGGAGATATACCTAATGTAAATGACGAGTTAATGGGTGCAGCACATCAACATGGCACATGTATACATATGTAACAAACCTGCGCGTTGTGCACATGTACCCTAGAACTTAAAGTATAATTAAAACAAAAAAAAGGAAGGAAGGAAAGAAGGGAGGGAGAAATTTCAAGACCCCTATAATCTTTCCCTAAACTACCTTTTTAACGTAGCTCTCATTGATACCCTGGGTGGAGCCTATATTAGCAAAATAAAAATCACCACCATAAAATACCATGTGCTTCCTGCTTTTAAGCATTTGTCCATGCCTCGCCCACTCACTTCTTCCTGGGTGAATCTACTCCACCTTCAAACTGCATCCAAGTGAAGTTTCCTCCAGAAGGCTTTGCTGACCATCCCAGGCCCTGATGAGTTCTCTTTCCTCTGCACTCCAATTGCTATGTATTGACTCTCTTTTCAACACCCTAAATCAGAATGCATGGTCTGCAGAGAATCTGTCTCCCACTTATGGGTATAAGCAGCTATTTAGGAAATGTTGTTTGAAGCTGAAAATACTGGAATTTCATACATCAAGTTTTTTTCTTTTTTAAGTGCATATTATGGGCCAGGCACTATGTTAAACACATCATATACATTTCATTGAAACCTCATGATCATCCTCATAGGTAGGTATTATTATAGATGTGCCCGAGGTTATACTAGTGACAATAAATTGCAGAGCCAGAATTCAAACTCGGCTCTGGATGAATCTTTAGGACACGCTCACCACTCGGCTACCTAGCTGCTCACAGAAGTGAGAAAGGGTAGGGTGGCAGGGTTTAGATTGGGTGAGTCTTCCAGTGTGTGAAGAGAAGCTGAGAGAGATGAGGCTGGACTTGACTGCAACCATATAGAAGTACTCAGGCCTGGCATAAGTGGGATTTAGGTCCTCAAACGCCGTTGCTTTCCTTGTCCCATTCTCAAGTAAAGAATATTGGCATTTACTGTATCTAATGGAAAGTACTTGCATATGCATTTCAAACCTCACACCAACTCAATGACAGCCCTTTAGCCACTTAAGTCAGAAATTCTGGAGCCACCGATGCATGCAGCTTGTGGATGTCCACCTGTGAACACCCCAGTCCCTTGCCACTAGTTCATGCCTCCAATACTGCATGTGCTTTCCTCAACAAGATTGCCAGGGACCTTCCCAATATTCTAGGATTATATTATCATCTCTGCTGTTGTTCTAGCTTCCAATAACATAGAAATTATCTTTAGCCTCAAGAAGTGATAGAGCATTGTGGTGAAGTTTCTACCTCTTGTGCTCTTAAATAAGATAACTTCCTTAGTTAGTCCATGATTCTGCTGTATGGGATGATCTTTCTACCTCACTGTTCTGGGAGGCCCCTAGTCTTGATCTTCTTCACTGTTCATTTTCATATTTGTCCATCTCCAAAGTGGGTGTTAGAGAGTGGACCTTCCCAAGTACAACTATCTATCCCTTATTATTTGTGTGATTTGGGGCTCCTCTCAGTTTCAGTGTCCTCTGTGTAAAATGGAGATTTTATTATACTTGCACCTGTCTCATTGGGTTGGTTTTGTTGGTTAAATGAGCTAATACACATAGAGCACTTAGCAAAACACTTGTAATCTATAAATGCTAGTGTGTTAGTCTAGGTAGGCTAGATTCTGCCGTGGTAACAAACAGACCCAAGAATGTTATGATTGAAAACAACAGAAGTTTATTTCCTGTGCAGGATTTTAGGGGTTATTCTACTCACATTCCATTTGGCCATAACGAAGTCATATGACCTCAGATAACTCTAAGGAAGGCTGGGAAATGCAGTCTTCATGTGTGCCCAGAAAGAAGAGGAATCAGGCTCGATGAGCCCTTAGTCACTTTTTCACACAGACTGCCCTACTGGTTGTCAAATAGCAATTTCACTCTGCTTCTCACACAAAGAACACACTTGTGCCCTTCCCTCAAATCCTATCCCGTCATAGCATTCAGCCTCAAGTCCAGGATCTCTGAGTGATGGGCAGCAATCTCCATCAGGTGCTGATTTTGCTTCTCAAATTTGGTGACCTATTATTGAAAAAGGACAGTTATTCCCCATTACCTCCAGGGCTACTCACCATGCGCATGATTACAGAGGAAGAAAAAGATAACCATAATGAACGCCCATTAGAAAACAGAGGAAGAACGTGAGGCACACTGTGGTCACTGGGCCTTGGCAACTCAGAAGTCCCACTAGGCAGACATTGTAAAATCTCTCTACCCTAAATGAAGAAGTCCTTAGTTAGGCCGTGATCTGCTGTATGGGATGATCTTTCTCACTCACTGTTCTGGGAGGCCCCTAGTCTTGTTCTTTGGGAAATTCTTCCCTGTTCATTTTCATATTTGTCCATCTCCAAAATGGGTGTTAGAGTAGACCCTCCCAACTATACTCACTTTCTTCCTGAGATTTTCTTTAAAGAGCAACTCTCCATAATACAGACTTTTCTAGACCAGGTTTATAGTTTCTTTGGTAGTAAAATTTCCTCAAAAAGTAGTAGGTTTTTGTTCCATTTGTTGCTAATTTGTTTCCTGTGTAATTAACAGCACTTCTTTTCTGATGCACCCTTCAAATATGTTTTTTTTTCTCTGTCTAACCACCCCCCATGCCTCTCTTACTAACTTGAAGCTAGCAGGCTCATGAGACGGCAATACCCTTCATCTCGTCTTTATCAAGTGAGTCTAATGGACTTTTCTGGCTTCCTGTATCTTATGTCTTTTTATTCAGGATCTACAAGCAGTTTTTTCCTTTTCTATTCAAAGTCCAACATTAGACGTTCTCTGTTTCCTTTCACCTCTGCTTGCCACAGACAATTTTTGCCCAAGCACACCTTTGTCTCTTTGTCTTGTAATATCTTACTCAAAGCAGCCACAGTGGCAAACACACACTATCTTTCTGACGTACAATCACTTTTCTAGAACTTTAGGCAGGCAACCATTTTGTCAAAGAGTTTGGCACAGCAAAACAGGGCTCCTCAGCCGTTCCAGTCTCTAATGTTTTGTCTCCTCACCAGCCCAGGTCACATGCTTTAGTTTTCTGTTGTGGGAGCACCCACTTCAAAGTATCAATGTTTAATTTGTTGAGTATTCCACACTATGCTGTAATTACAGAAAAGTCCAAGCATATAAAGGCTCAGTAGGGAAATAGTGTATTTCTCAGTTGTCTCAAAGTCTATTGCAGGCTGGGTAATTCTCCAGGAAGTAATTTGAGAGCTACAGCTCCTTCTACCCCATAGTTCTGTTATATTCTATGCATGACTCCCAGAGTGGTCTTGCAAGTTCTCTCCATTCCAGTCTTATGGGGGAAGTACAGGTCTAAAAGTGGCATACATGATTTTCATCCATAATGTTCATTTTGGCTGGAGAGTCAGTCACATAGCTGTGCCTAATGCCAGAGAGGCTGGGAAATGTAGTCCAGCCATGTGCCCTGGAAGAAGATATAGGTTTGGTAAGGATCCTGCCAGTCTCTGCCACCGTTAGCTATGATATTGGCCCCAAGGCCTGTCTATTTTGCCTCCATAATCTACATATTTTTACTTCTATTTTCAATATCCCCTCCTTTGTATCTATTCTTTCACAGTTTTTAATAATAACTCCTATGTTTCTCTCCAGGCTCTTATCCTTCAAATTTCATTTAGATTGTTGTCAGCTATTTTTCTAAAGCTCAGATCTGATTGTATTACTCTCCTTGCCCAAAAACGTCATTGTCCTCCACACTCAGGATTACAGAATGAAGTGCAAACTCTTTAGCCTGTCGCACAAGTTCTACACACCCTATGCTCTCACATGGCAGACTTTGCCTATATGTCATGTTCTTTCCTTTCCTGCCTTAGTGCATGTGGTGTACCGCTGGCCTCCTCTACCTCTTCAAATAACACTTGTATGTTAAACCTTTCGTGAAGCTGTCCTTGTTGCCATGTTAACACGGTCCTTTCCTCCAATATTCTCAGTCCCTTGCTTATTAGTCCCCTTGATTCTTACATTGTTACAGTGATATGCTATAATTATTCTCACCTTATGGGTCCAAGGACAGCTGTATATTAACAAAGAGCAGAACCAACTGGAAAGTTTGAAATATTTACATCTCCCAATTATGAAGGAAAACAAAATCAACACCCTTGTAAATGTCAACTTAAGACTTTATCAAATCAGATTCTCTGTACAAGCTTTATGAGTCAGAAGAAAACATCTCTCCCACTGTTAGTGCAGGAAAAAGGAAGCATTTTTTTCCATCTTGTCTAAAAACCTTTTTGTTATTAATAATTTAAAACACTTCGTTTTTAACATTGGCTTCTGTAATTCTATTAATTAGCCTTAAAGTTTTAAAGTAAGTAATCTGTAAGTATGATATGGAAAGATAGAAAAAGAATAACTTTATAGTGAAGAAACCTGACAAACGTTACCTCAGCCGGGTGATCAAGGTTAATATCTGATATAGTTTGGCTCTGTGTCCCCACCCAAATCTCATGTTGTACTGTAATTCCCAGTGTTGGAGGTGAGGCCTGGTGGGAGGTAATTGGATCATGTGGGTGGTTTCTAATGGTTTAGCACCATCCCCCTAATGCTGTCTTGTAATAGATTTCTCAGGAGATCTGGTTGTATGAAAAGTGTGTAGCACCTCCTCTTTCGTTCTCCCTCTCCTGCTGGCCATGTGAATATGTACTTACTTCCCCTTTGCCTTCCACCATGATTGTAACTTTCCCAAGGCCTCCCCAGAAGCAGAAGCCTGTACAGCCCACAGAACTGTGAGCCTATTAAAATCTCTTTTCTATATAAATTACCCAGTTTTCGGTATTTCTTTATAGCAGTGTAAGAACAGATTAATACAACATGAAAGTGATAAGTCTCATTGATCATATGTACTCTTGATATGATAAGAATGATTATGTACATCTGTGGTCTTCCTCCGAAAATGTATTATGTCAGTTTAATCATGAGAAAAACACCAGACAAATTCCAATACCAATTTCTACAAAATACCTGACTACTAGTCCTCAAAACTGTTAAGATCATTAGAAACAAGTAAAATCTGAGAAAATGTCAGGACCAAGAAAAAGGTAAGGAGACATGACTACCAAATGTAATGTGGTAACATGATTAGGATCCTGAGACAGAAAAAGGACACTAGAAAAAAAAGAAAATGAGGAAATCTGAATAGTGCCAAGAAGTATGAGGACTTCTAAAAGAAATCATTTAATGTTGCTGCCCTTGTCATTGCTTAGGATCATAACATAGACACACAAACACGATCAATGTATATAAAGATATATGTATATCCTGCTTAGTCATGGCCTTTCCCTGTCTCCTGTGGGTAACTGCTCTAACGTGCCTAGTAGGTATGTTGTATGAATGTGTTCCTGCAAAAATGTATAATATTGTTTTGTGGGCATACCTCTTTAATTTACATAAATGATGAAGTGCCATATACCTCATCCCTTTTTCTGTTTTTCAGTAAACACTATGTTTTTCACATCCATTTGTACTCTTGTGTGAACATCTAATCTACTTCTAATTGCTATATGATATCACTCCTGGAAAGATCCTTCTCTGCTAGTCCCGCTCTCCTCCTACCACTCTCTCCCTCAAGGAGAGAGCTGGCTTTAGGTGGTTGGTGCATTCCTTTGAGTCTAAGGCATAAGTATTCACTTACACAGACCTGATCATCTAGGAAAGTTTCCAAAGAAGTATTCTGGCTCATTTAATTAAGAATACTATGCTGGCAGCATATTCAAAACTGTAATTAGTGCTTCTCTATAAATCCTCTCTACCTCCTGAGAAAATTTCATTTCTGATTCCTACAGAACCTTATTTCCCTTAACCCCAGAGGACTATGTTAACTCCATCACTAAAATTCCCGTAGGATTTCTGAGCATTAATTATGTTTCAGGGTGTATACCTGTGAAAGTGGAGGGACTGGGAGACAGGAACTGATGGCCTTGTCCTGGCTGTGCATCTGATTGGCTGGGCCACCCTGAGTAGGTCTTAACCTCCTTCTGTGTTTGGGAGACTAAGTGCTGAAGTCACTCTCTGAGGTTGAATCCCAGCTCTACAAATTTCTAGCTGTGTAACCTTGGGCAAATTATAGTACTCACCTAGGAAATGAGGTAATTAGGCCACAGATGATTTCTAGGGTGGATTCCAATTCAACTACTATTTCATTCATAGACGCTTTATTGGCTCTGTTGGTATCATTCTTCTGCCCAAAATGCCTTTCCCCAACGTCCTCTCCTTCCTTCAAGGTTCACTTTAGATGGCACAGCATGGTCTCTGTGAAGCTTTTTCTCATTCCTCCAGCCCTACCCCCAACTCCATCTCCCAACATTGGGAGAAATCTCTCAAAACTTTTTTTCCATTACAAATACACGTCTAACTAATTGGTAGATAGCACTGAGAAACCGGCCTCACTATATAAGAAAAATAAACCTAGCTCAATAGGTTCTCATGATGAGAATGATTATATCATGAAGAAACCTGACAAATATTACCTCAGCTGCATGACCAAGGTTAATATCTGATAGGGTTTGGCGCTATGTCCCCACCCAAATCTCATGTTGAAATGTAATTCCCAGTGGTGGAAGTGGGGCCCTGGTAGGAGGTGATTGGATCATGTAGGGGGCTTGGAATTGTACGTAAATATTAATTTTACATACAAAGTTAAGTTAAAGACTTTATTGTGAAAGGTAAAACTAAAGTTAAACTGAAAAAAGTAGGAGAATATGTTTGTGGCCCAGGATACAGAAACGACTTTACTGAGTTGTATCTACCTGGGGGGAGAGCACTGAGCCAACTCTAGCCCTCTGTAGCATTCCTGTTTCACCTAGATGAATAAAAAATAAAAATAAAGGCAAAGAAATACTTCCGAAGCTTAGAGACTCAGGCACACTAAAAAACAGATTTAAACATGACATTGTAGAACTGTTTCCTCTACTATACCTTATCAGTACATCAACAGAGGTACAAATTAATAAAAGTAGATGATAACTGAAAGAACTGTAACACTATTGTAGAAGGATATCTTAGGGAAACCCAAAGAAAATGGAGTAGAAAAATAAAACAAGGATACTAGAGGAAACTAAAGCCTTGGGCACCTATAGCTATAGCAAACATTAAACACAGCCCAACCTGTAACCAGATGGACAGTGAATATCCATACTAGAGGCTTAATTATCTGAGTTATAATTATTCAATATATTTGGCTTCATAATACTCAATTACATATATTATATGTAATACTCAATATAATTATAATTAATATATCTGTAAACCAAAATTTATAAACCACACTAAAAGGTAAAAAGAAAAATTGCCTCATAATATAAAGAAACAAAGCAAAAATCTGAATCTGATTCAGATACAATGCAAAGTTTGGAATTATCAGATAGGGAATTTAAAATAAATGGTTTATTATGGAGGACCCTATTGAAAAAAATAGCATGCAAGAACAGATACATAATGTAAGCAGAGAGGCAGAAACTCTAAGAATCAAGAAATGCTGGAAATGAAAAACACCGTATAGTTAAGTTTTTACTTAATGCTATCAATAGGTTCTCAGACATTGCAGCTTTAAGCAGAACAATGTACTCTATGCTATAGGAACTTAACTCTTGTTTATATCAATTAGCCTATGGGAAAATTGGTTTCATTATACCATATGTCACTTAAAGTTGCAGTGTTCAAGAACCTATCAATGATGTTAAGTGAGGACTTACTGTAATAGAACTAAAGCATGCTTTGTATAGGCTCACCAGGAGACTGGATACAGCTGAGACAAGAATTAGTGAGCTTGAAGATACATCAGTAGCAATGTCACAAACTGAAATGCAAAGACAAAATAAAAGAATAATGATAATAAAAAGAACAGAATGTTCAAGAATTGTGAGACAATTACAAAAAAGTATACATTTAATTGGCATTCTAGAAATAGAAGAGGATATATTTAATTTGAATTCTAGAAATAGAAGAGAGAACAAATATAGGAAAAGAAATACTTGAAATAAAAATGGATGAGAGTTTTCCAAAATTAATCACAGATACCAAACCACAGATCCAGGAAGCTCACGGAATACCAAAGAGGATAAATATTAATACCAAAAAATTAAAACCCAGGCATATCATATTCAAACTACAGAAACCCAAAGACAAAGAGAAAATCTTAAGGATGGAAAGGGAAAAACTCTTAACTACAGAAGAACAAGATAAGAATTACATCAGACATCTTGCCAGAAACAAGACCACAAAAAAAAAAAAAAAAAATTGAGTGAAATTTTTAAAGCGTTGAAAGAAAGATACTCACCATCCTTAGAATTTTATATCCAGCAAAATTATTCTTTAAAAGTGAAGGAGAAAAATAGTTTCTTAAACACACAATGGAAATGTATCATTATCACACCTGCCCTGCAGGAATGTTAAAAGTAATTTTTCAAGAAGAAAAATAATATAGGTCAGAACTCAGATTGAAATAAAGAAAGGATACTTGGTGGAGGGCGCCAATATGGCAGACTAAAAGCAGCTCATGTATGCTGCTCTCATGAAGAGGAAACAGGTGGGCTTGTGAACACCGATCCGGCAGGCCAATCATCTGAGAAACCATGTTGACATCTATCAAGGCAACCAGGGATACAGAGAGCAGAGAGGAGTGAAGCTGGGTGCCAGCCTGTCTGGGCTCAGCATGGAGCCAGGATAACCTCTTTAACATGGGAAAGGGTGAGTGAGTGGGAGCCCTCTAGGGAATTCACACTCTCCACAGGGACCTGTGCAAGGCTGGGAATGTGGGAATCCCCCTTTCCCCACTGCATCCCACAACCATGCTTCTAGATTGAGGCAAAGAGCCACCTAGATATTTTGCAGGGTCCACGCTTGAGTCCAAGGCGTCTCTACAAGCCTTGGGCCCCAGAGCAGACAAACACTGACACCATAGCCCCAGTAGAGCCTACAAATATGGTGCCTGGGAACAGTAAGATTGCTCCACCCACACCTTGCCAGAACAGGCTGACGACTTCTGGCCCAGTGGTCTCACTTCAGTCAGAACTCAACCAAACACTCCACTCACCTCAGCCACTGGCAGCCAGGTGGACAATGCTTCTGACTCGGTGGTCCCACTTCTGTCTGAACTCAGCTGGATGGTGCAGCCTCCTGTTGACCTGGGTAGTACCTGGACAGCAGGGTGTGTGACTCCACCCACTTCTGCCACTGGTACCCAGGCAGGCAACATCTGCTAGAGCTTTTGGCAGAGTGCTCCCGCTTTTGTGTGGACTAAGTCAGAGAGTGCAGTCTCCTACTGTCTTGGGAAATGCCCTGATGGCGGGGCAGGCAATTCCACTCATGCTCTGCACTAGAAGCCAGGCAGGAGGAGAAAATGGCAGATAGAAGGCAGGACTAAATTGGAGCCCCCACTTGTGTGGACATACCAGCATGTAGAGATTAATAAGATGGACTTTTGTTCCAAGAACCACTACAGGAACATACCAGGAAAGCTAAGAGAATCCACAGACCCTTTGAAGGAAGTGATTGCTCCTGCTGGCCCTGGGAGACAGCCAAAAAACCACGAGTGCCCAAAGTGTGAAAGGGGACCCATCCTCCCCCAAACACACAGCTTCACTGGGGAACCTGAAGGTCCAGATCATAGAAGAAGGATTTGACCTTACCTGGAGCTGAGACAAATTTAGAGAGCTCAGCAAAATACAGGAGTAGAAGCAGCAGCAGCAGCAGCAGCAGCAGGAAGAGCCTGTCGGCTCTCTTGGTCCCTAGGGAAGTCATTTCTGACTTTGTCTCAGAGAGATTTTTAGGCAGGGCTGCCAGAGGAACTGGGAAAAGACCACAGGGAGAAAGAAACTTCCAGTTGAATGCTGTAACAATTTCAGCTGAACACAAAGTTTCCCAGACAGAACTCAGGGGAGAGGGTGAATCAGGAGTGCAGACACAGCACAGAAGCTGCTGCAGACAGGGAGGCACAAAACCTAAAATCCCTGCTTGCTTTCTCAGCTGGGAGTCTGGGAGCCTGGGGCAAGTTCTCAGTCCTGCTCACCCACTACCTGGAAATAAACTTGGTGCCATTGGGCAGGCACAGTGGGAGTGAGATCGGCCTTTTGGGCTCCATGGGAGCTGGGTGAGGCCTTTAACTGCCGGCTTTCCCCCACTTCCCTGGCGACCTGCATGACACAGAAAAGGCAGCCATAATCCCCCTGGAAACATAACTCCATTGGCCTAAGAAACACACTCTCATATGATAGGCCACAAAACAAGTCTCAATAAATTTAAGAAAACTGAAATTATATGAAGTACTCTCTCAGACCACAGAGGAATAAAATTGGAAATCAACTCCAAAAGGAATCCTCCAAACCATGCAAATACATGGAAATTAAAAAACTTACTCCTGAATGATCATTGGGTCAACAATAGTCAACAATCAAGATGGAAATTTTAAAAATTCTTTCAATTGAACAGTAATAGTGACATAACTTATCAAAACCTCTGAGATACAGCAAAGGTGGTGCTAAGAGGAAAGTTCATAGCATTAAATGCCTACATCAAAAAGTCTGAAAGAGCACAAATAGACAATCTAAGGTCACAAACCAAACCCAAACCTAGTAGAAAAGAAATAAACAAGTTCAGAACATAACTAAATGAAATTGAAACAAAAAAATACAAAAGATAAATGAAAGAAAAAGCTGGGTTTTTTTTAAAGAATAAATAAAATTGGTAAACCATTTTTGAGATTAACCAGGAAAAGAAGAGAAAAGATACAAATAAGCTCAATTAGAAATAAAACAGGAGATATTACAACCAATAACACAGAAATACAAAAGATCATTCAAGGCTACTATGAACACCTCTACATGCATAAACTAGAAAACCTAGAGAAGATGAATAAATTCCTGGAAATATACAACCTTTCTAGATTAAACCAGGAAGAAACAGAAACTCTGAAAAGACCAACAACAAGCAGCAAGATTGCAATGGTAATTAAAAAGTAACCAAGGAAAAATAGTCCAGGGCCAGACAGATTTACAGCTGAATTCTATCAGACATTCAAAGAAAAATTGGTACCAATTCTGC
The DNA here is from genome assembly GCF_002776525.5 of Piliocolobus tephrosceles. Taxonomy (NCBI): domain Eukaryota; kingdom Metazoa; phylum Chordata; class Mammalia; order Primates; family Cercopithecidae; genus Piliocolobus; species Piliocolobus tephrosceles. The sequence goes on from NC_045434.1 coordinate 154,113,192, forward strand.
TGACACTATTCCAAAAGATAGAGAAAGAGGAAATCCTCCAGAAATCATTCTATGAAGCCAGTATCACCCTAATAACAAAACCAGAAAAGGACATAACCAAAAAAAAAAAAAGAGAGAGAGAAAGAAAACAGACCAATATCCCTGATGAACATAGATCCAAAATTCATCAACAAAACACTAGCTAACCAAATACAACAGCATATAAAAAATATAATCCACCATGATCGAGTGGGTTTCACACCAGTGATAGTTTAACATACGCATGTCAATAAATGTGATACACCACATAAATAGAATTAAAAACAAAAACCACATGATTATCTTAATAGATGCAGAAAAAGCATTTGACAAAATCCAGCATCGCTTTATGATTAAAACTCTCAGCAAAGTCAGCATAGAAGGGACATACCTTAAGGTAATAAAAGCCATCTATGACAAACCCACGGCCAATATTATACTGAACAGAAAAAAGTTGGAAGCATTCCCTCTAAGAACCAGAACAAGACAAGGATGCCCACTCTTACCACTTCTATTCAACATAGTACTGGAAGTCCTAGCCAGAACAATCAGACAAGAGAAAGAAATAAAGGGCATCCAAATTGGTAAAGAGGAAGTCAAACTATTGCTGTTTGCTAATGACATGATCGTATATCTAGAAAACCCTGAAGACTCATCCAAAAAGCTCTTAGAACTGGTAAATTAATTCAGCAAAGTTTCAGGTTACAAAATTAACATACACAAATCGGTAGCCCTGCTATGCACCAACTATGACCAAGCTGAGAATAAAATCAAGAACTCAACCTTTTTTTACAATAGCTGCAAAAAATTAAAAAAACAATAAAATACTTAGGAGTATACTTAAGTAAGGAGTTGAAAGACCACTACAAGGAAAACTACAAAACACTGCTGAAAGAAATCACAGACAACACAAACAATTGGAAACACATCTCATGCTCATGGATGGGTAGAATCAATATTGTGAAAATGACCATACTGCCGTTCTACAAATTCAATGCAATTCCCATCAAAATACCACCATCATTCATCACAGAACTAGAAAAAACAATCCTAAAATTCATATGAAACCAAAAAAGAGCCCACATAGCCAAAGAAAGACTAAGCGAAAAGAACAAATCTGGAGGCGTTACATTACCTGACTTCAATCTATATACTACAGGGTTACAGTAACCAAAACAGCATGATACTGGTACAAAAACAGACACACAGACCACTGGAACAGAATAGAGAGTTCAGAAATAAAGCCACACACCTACAACCATCTGAACTTTGACAAACCTCATAAAAACAAGCAATGGGGAAAGGACTCCCCATTGGTCCTGGGATAAATAGCTAGTTATATGCAGAAGATTGAAGCTATACCCCTTCCTTATACCACATATAAAAATCAACTCAAGATGGATTAAATACTTCAGTGTAAAACCTAAAACTGTAAAAAAGTAAAACCTAAAACTGTAAAAACTAATAAAATCCTTAGGAAATACCAGCTTGGACATACGCCTTGGCAAAGATTTCATGATGAAGATGCCAAAAGCAATTGCAATGAAAAAACAAAATTGAGAAAGGAGACCTAATTAGACTAAAAAACTTCTTTACATCAAAGAAACTGTCAGAATAAACAGACAACTTACTGAATGGGAGAAAATATTTGCAAACTATGCATTCAACAAAGGTCTCATATCCACAATCTATAAGAAACTTACAAAAATTTACAAGCAGAAAATAACCTCATTAAAGATGGACAAAGGGCATGAACAGACACTTCTCAAAAGAGATGTACACATGGCCAGAAATCATATGATAAAATGTTCAACATCACTAATTGTTAGAGACATGCAAATCAAAACCACAATGAGATACCATCTCATACCAGTCAGAATGGCTATTATTAAAAAGTCAAAACAACAGACGTTGGTAAGGTTGCAGAGAAACGGGAGTGCTTACAAATGGCTAGTGAAAATGCAAATTAGTTCAGCCACTATGGAAAGCAGTTTTGCAATTTCTCAAATAACTCAAAGCGGAATTACCATTTGATCCAGCAATCCCATTATTGTGTATACACCCAAAGGAATATAAAGCATTCTACCATAAAGATGCATGCATGCATATGTTCATTGTAGCACTATTCATAGTAGCAAAGACATAGAATCAACCTGAATGCTCATTAACAGTAGACTAGATAAAGAAAATCTGATATGTATACACTATGGAATACTATGCAGTCTCAAAAAGAATGACATCATGTCCTTTGTAGCAACATGGATGGAGCTGTGGATCATTATCCTAAGTTAACTAACACAAGAACAGAAAACAAAATACCACATGTTCTCGCTTATAAATGGGAGCTAAACATTTAGTACACATGGATACAAAGAAGGGAACTATAGACACTGGGGCCTACTTGAGGGTGAAGGGTGGAAGGAGGGTGAGGATTGAAAGACTATCAGGTATTATGCTTATTACCTGGGTGAAAAAAACAAAACAAAACATACACCAAACCCTTGAAACATGTGATTTACTTGTATAACACACCTACGCATGTAGCCCTGAACAGAAATAAACTTTTAAAATATTAAAAATAAATGAAAAAAACACAAAGCTGTAACAACCCTAGAAGACAACCTAGGCACTACCATCCTGGACATAAAAAAGGGCAAATATTTTATAACAAAGATACCAAAAGCAATTGCAACAAAAGCAAAAATTGAAAAGTGGGATCTAATTAAATTTAAGAGCTTCTGCACAGCAAAAGAAACTACCAACCAGACTAGAGACAACCTACAGATTGGGAGAAAACATTTGTAAACTATGCATCTGACAAAGGTCTAATATCCAGCATCTAGAAGGAACTTAAATTCACAGGAGAAAAACAACCTCATTGAAAAGTTGGCAAAGAACATGAATAGATACTTCTCAAAAGAAGACATATACACACTCAACAAGCATATGAAAAAAAGCTCCATATAACTAATCATTAGAGAAATGCAAATCAAAACCACCATGAAATACCATCTCACACCAGTCAGAATGGCTATTATCTAAAAAAATTTTTAAAAACTGATGCTGCTGAGGTGGCAGAGGAAAGGGAAGACTCATACACTGTTGGTGGAAATATAAGTTAGTTCAACCATTATGAAAAGCAGTATGGCAATTCTTCAAAGAGCAAAAAGCAGAATTACCATTTAACCCAACACTCCCATTACTGGTATATACTCAGAGAAATAGAAATCATTTTACCATAAAGACACATGCACGTGAATGTCTATTGCAGCACTATTCACAATAACGAAGACATGGAATCAACCTAAATGCCCATCGATGACAGGATGCATAAAGAAAACGTGGTACCTATTCACCATGTAATAGTATGCAGCCATAAAACAGAATGAGATCATGTCTTCTGCGGGAACGTGAATGGAGCTGGAGGTTATTATCCTTAGCAAACTAATGCAGGAACAGAAAACCAAGTATGGTATGTTCTCAATTATAAGTGGGAGCTAAATTATAGGAACTTATGAAGACAAAGAAGGAAACAACACACACTGGGCTCTACTTGATGGCGGATGGTGGGAGGAGGGAGAGGAACAGAAAGGATAACTGTTGGGTACTGGGCTTAATACCTGGGTGATGAAATAATCTGTACATCAAACCCCCATGACACAAGTTTACCTACATAACAAACCTTCACATGTACCCCTGAACGTAAAATAAAATTTAAAAAATAAATGAATAAAAGAAAGAAATGAAAAAAAGAAAAAAGAGAGAAAGAAATGAAGAAAGGAAGAATGCTAGAGATGGAATAAATGAAGGTAAAATAAAATCTTTTATTTTCTTATTCTTCATTGATCTAATAGATAACTGTTCAGTGTAATAATATTAACAATGTATCAAGCAATTATAGCATATGGATGAATGAAATGAATAACACCAATACTATAAAGGATGGGAGGAATGAATTGGAAATACTATATTATAAAGTACTTGAATTGAATGTAAAGTGGCATAGTCTTATTTAAAGATGAACATAAAGTTATAAATATATGTTGCAAATTCTAGATCAGCTATTAAAGTTTTTTTATTATAACTTGTACTAAGAGAGAAGAAAAATGGAATGATATAAAATGTTCTACAACTAGAGAAGGCAGAAAAAGAGGAGAAAAATAAAAAATAAAGAAAAAGTACAATTAATAGAAAACGGTTACAAACATGGTACTTATTAAACCAACTATATCCATAATTATATTAAAATGTGAATGGTTTGAATGTATAAATTAAAAGACAGAGACTGTCAGAGTAGATAAAGAAGACCTCATTATATACTGTTTACCAAAAAAAACCATTTAAAATATAAAAGCACAAATAGGTTAAAAGTAAAGTGATAAAGAAATGTATACCATAATAATACTAAGCAAGAGAAAGTTGGAGTAGATTCCTTAATTTCAAACAAATAAGACTTCAGAACAAGGAAAATCATCAGGGAGAAATTATCAGGGACATTTCATAATGATAAAAGGGCTAATTCTTCAAGATACATAATAACCAGTAATGTGCATGCACCTGATAGCAAAGCACCAAAAGACATGAGTCAAGTACCATTAGAACCTAAAAGAGAAGTAGACAAATCTATTATTATGATTGAAGACTTAAATAAAAATAACTCTCCCAGTCATTGGTATCTCCAGGAGGTAGAAAATCAGTAAGAATACAGTTGAACACCATTAATCAATTAACAAGTTAATTAATATATAAAAAGTATCTCATCCAACAACAGCAGAATACACATTCTTCTCACATGGAATATTTACCAGGATCACATTCTGGGTCACAAAACATACCTGGACAAATTTAAAAGATAAGAAATCATACAAATTATATTTTCAAACATTAATGTAATTGAGCTGGAAAACAACAACAAAATGAGAGAAAATTCCCAAATATTTGGAAATGTAACAATGCTTTTCTAAATAACACATGGATGAAAGAATAAGTCTTAAGAAAAATTAAAAATATGTAAAACAAAATAAAAATAAAAGTTATCAAAATATGTTGGGCACAATGAAAGCACTGATTACAGGAAAATTTATAGCATTGAATTGCCATTTTGGAAAAAAGAAAAATTATAAAAATCAATCATCTAAAGTTCTACCTTAAGAAACTTGGGGAAAAAGAGAAATTTAAGCCTGAAGCAAACAGAATAAAATAAATAATAAAAATTCCAATAAAAATCAATAAAATTTTAAAATGTAAAACAATAGAGCAAATTAACAAAACCAGACACTTGCTCTTTGAAAAGATCAATATAATTGATAAGCGTCTAGCCTGGCTAACCAAGAAAAAAAAGAGAGAAAACACAAGTTGACAGTATCAGAAATGAAAGGGGGTTATAACTACTGCTCCAATGAACATTAAAAGGTTAACAAAGCCTTACAGAAAACAACTGCATGCCCACAAATTTTATATTTCATAGATAAATTCCTTGACACAAACTACAAAAACTCATACAAGGATAAATAATATAAATGTGTCTCTATTAAATAAATTAAATCAATAGTGAACAATCTTCTATAAAAGATACCACCAACTCTAGATGGTTTCACTGATGAATTCTACTAAACACTGAAAGTAATACCAATTTTCTATTATCTCTTCCAGAAAATAGAAACACAGAGAAAACATCCTAATTCATTTTATCAGGAAAGCATTACTTTAATAACAAAACCATATAAAGACATTACAAGAAAGGAAAACTGCAGACCACTTGTGATTATGAATCTTCGACAAAATAATAGCAATTTGAATGCAACAATGTATAAAAAGAATTATATGTCACAAATAGTATTTATCACAGTTATGTAAAGCTGGATTAAAAGTTTTTTAGTCAATATAATATATCACATCAACAGGTTAAACAAGAAAAATACTCTTCTAAACACATTCTTCAGTCCATTTTCACACTGCTGTAAAGAATTGCCCAAGACTAAGTAATTTATAAAAGAAGGAGGTTTAATTGACTTACAGTTCTGCATGGCTGGGGAGGCCTCAGGAAACTTACAATCACGGTGGAAGGGAAAGGAGAAGCAAGGCACCTTCTTCATACGGCAGCAAGAAGCAGAAGTGTTGAGAGAAGGGGGGGAAGAGGCCTTTATAAAAACATCGGATCTGGATCTCGTGAGAACTCATTCGCTATTACAAGAACAGGATGGGAGAAGCCATCCCCCATGATACAATTGCCTCCACCTGGTCTCTCCCTAGGATACAATTGCCTCCACCTGGCCTCTCCCTAGGATACAATTGCCTCCACCTGGTCTCGCCCTAGGATACAATTGCCTCCACCTGGTCTCTCCCTAGGATACAATTGCCTCCACCTGCAATTGTAGGCTATCCAGCAATTGGAGGATACAATTGCCTCCAATCCCCTTGACACATGGGGATTATGGGGATTACAATTCATGATGAGATTAGGGTGGGGACACAAAGCCTAACAATATCACCACTGATTAAGCAAAAGCATTTGACAAAATCCATAATTCACGGTAATTAATGATAAAAACTGTCAGCAAACTAGAAAGAAAAAACAACTTCCTCAACTTGATAAAGAACATCTACAAAAACTCACACCTAATGTACTTATGGATAAGAATCTGAATGTTGGCCAGGTGCCGTGGCTTATGCCTGTAATCCCAGCACTTTAGGTGGCTGAGGTGGGTGGATCACGAGGTCAAGAGATCAAGACCATCCTGGCCAACGTAGTGAAACCCCGTCTCTCCTAAAAATACAAAAATTAGCTGGGCATGGTGGTAGGTGCCGGTAGTTCCAGCTACTCAGGAGGCTGAGGCAGGAGAATCACTTGAACCTGGGAGGCAGAGGTTGCAGTGCGCTGAGATTGCACCACTGCACTCCAACCTGGTGACAGAGTGAGACTCTGTCTCAAAAAACAAACAAAAAAATCTGAATGTTTTCCCCCTAAAATTGGGTACAAAGCACAATGTCCCTTCTCACTACTCCTGATTAATATTGTACTAGAAGTCCTACTTAGTACAAAGAAAAAGAAACAAGGAGTGTACACACTGGGAAGGAAGAAATTAAACTGCTTTTGTTTATATATGACATACATGATGTGAATGTCTATATAGAGAAACCCAAAGAATCAATTTTAAAAATCCACAAAAACCTTTCTAAAACTGATAAGTGACAATAGTAAGACTGCAGAATACAAGGTTAATATGCAAAACCCTATTGCTTTTCTTTATACCAAGAATAAACCATTGGAATTTGAAATCTATAACACAGTGCTATTCATGTTAGCATCAAAATACTTAGATGTACTTGAAATTATTGGGCAAAATCTAACAAAATATGTACAGGTTCTATATGCAGAGGACTACAAAACTCTGATGACAGAAGTCAAAGAAGATCTAAATAAGTGGAGATACATTCCATGTTCATGGATTAGAAGACTTAATATTGTTAAGTTGTCAATTTTTCCCAACTTGATTTATAGGAATAGCATGATCCCAATCAAAATCTGAGTACACTATTTAGTGATTTTAAAAGTCATGTGGAAGGGCAAAGAAACCAGAATAACTTACCATACTGAAGAAGAACAATGTTGGAGGACTGACATTACTAGATTTCAAGACTTACTATAATCTGAAGATCTAATGTACATCATGGGTGGCAATGGATGTGTTACTTAAGATTGTGACAATTACTACACACCGTAGACTTATATAAAATCATCACATTGCATATCTTGAATATAAAATAATCTTAAATCTACAGTGATCAAGATAACATTGTACCAGCAAATGAACAGATACATAGACCAGTGAAACACAAACGTTAAGCCCAGAAATAGACCCACACATATATAGTCAACTGACATTTGACAAAGGAACAAAGACAATTCAATGGAGAAAGCACAAGTGTTTCTTCAACAAATGATGCTGGAACAATTTAATATCCATATGCAAAAAAAAAAAAAAAAATGGATGTAGACATAGATGTCACACCCTTCACAAAAGAATTCAAAATGAATCATAGACATAAATATTAAATGCTAAACTATAGAACTCCTAGAAGATAACATAACATAACATAACATAATAGAAAAATCTAGATGACTTTCAGTTTGGCAGTGAATTTTTCAATATAATACCAAAAGAATGATTCACAAATGAAAAAATTGATGATTTGGACTTTTTCTAAAATTAAAAACTTCTGTTCTGTGAAAGAGACTATTAAGACAATGAAAAGCAAGTTACATAGACTAGGAGAAAATATGTGCAAATTGTATGTCTGACAAAGGACCTGTATCCAAAAATATACAAGGAACACTTAAAACTCAACAATAAGAGAAGAACCCAATTAAAAATGGGCAAAACATCTGAACAGGCATCTCACCAAAGGAGATATACAGATGCCAAATAAGCATATGAAAAGATGCTGAATATATTTGTAATTAGGGAATTCCAAATTAAAAGAAGATACTATTACCTACCTATTCTAAATGGCTAAAATATAAAAATACTGTATTAGCCTGTTCTCAGGCTCTTATAAAGACATACCCGAGACTGGGTAATTTATAAAAGAAAGAGATTTAATTAACTCACAGTTAAGCATGGCTGGGGGAGGCCTCAGGAAACTTACAATCATGGTGGAAGGGGAAGAAAATATGTCCTTCTTCACAGGGTGGCAGGAAGGAGAAAGATGAGAGCTGAATGAAGGGGGAAATTCCTTATAAAATCATCAGATCTTGTGAGAACTTACTCACCATTATGAGAATAGCATGGGGGAAACTGCCCCCATAATTCACTTACTTCCCAGTAGGTCCCTCCTACAACACGTGGGGATTATGGGAACTACAATTCAAGATGAGATTTGGGGAGGGACACAGCTAAACTGTATCATTCTGCCTCTGAACCCTCCCAGATCTCATGTTCTCACATTTCAAAACACAATTATCCCCTTCTAACAGTCCCCCATATTCTTAACTCATTCCAGCAGTAACCCAAAAGTCCATGTCCAAAGTCTCATCTGAGACAAGGCAAGTCCCTTCCACCCATGAGCCTGTAAAATCAAAAGCAAGTGAGTTACTTCCTAGATACAATGACAATACGGGCATTGGGTAAAACTGGTCCCTCCAAACTGTTCCAATCTCTGCCTGTTACCCAGTTCCAAAGTTGCTTTCACATTTTTGGGTATCCTTATAGCAGCACTGAACTGCTGGTACCAATTTACTGTATTAGTCTGTTCTCATGCTGCTATAAGGACATACTTTATAGACTGGGTCATTTATGAAAAAAGAGGTTTAATTGACTCACAGTTCAGCATGACTGAGGAGGCCTCAGGAAACTTACAACCATGGCAGAGGGGAAACAAACATGTCTTTCTTCACAGGGTGGCAGGAAGGAGAAGAATGAGTGCCGAGCAGAGTGGGAAGCCCCTTATAAAACCATCAGATATCATGAGAACTTACTACCATGGGAATAGCATGGAGAAAACCACCCCCATGATTCAATTACCTCCTATCAGGTCACTCCCATGACATGGGGGATTATGAGAACTACAATTCAAGATGAGATTTGGGTGGAGACACAACCAAATCATATCAACTACTAAGAAACGAGAAAGATGTGGAGCAATAGGAACCTCTTATTTATTTCTTGTGGGAGTGCAAAATTGTAGTCATGTTAGAAGATAGTGGCAGTTTCCTAAAAAAGCTAAACATACCTTTCCCATACAATCAAACAATCATGATCCTAGGTATTAACCCAATTGAGTTGGAACATATCCACACAAAAACCTACACATGAATGCTTATAGTGGCTTCATTCATAATTGCCAAAACTGAAGCAATCAAGATGTCCTTGGATAGGCAAATGGATAAACAAATGGTGATCCATCCTTAAAATATAATACTGTGGGGCAATTGAAACAAATGAGCTATTAAGCTACAAAAAGGTCTGGAGGAACCCTAAATGCATATTGCTAAGTGAAAAAGCCTTTCTGAAAAGCTACCTACTTTACGATTCCAACTATATCACATTCTGAAAATGATAAAACTATATAGACAGTAACAAGATCAGCAGTTGTTAGCAGTTTGGGGCAGAGTGGAAACATAAATACATTGAAGCACAAACTTTTAGGGCAGTGAAAATTACTCTGTGTGATGGAATATACTGAAATGATGGACACATGACATTATGTTTTTGTCAAAACCTACAGAATTTTACAACACAAAGAGGGAAACTTAATGTATGCAAATTTTAGGAAGCTGGGATATTCTAGGAGAGAATGCAGTGCAGACTGTAACCAGAGACTGTGTGTTATAACTCCATCGAAGGGGTTGGAAAACACTAACCTAAGTCATTCTGGAAATAAATGGAGTATGCAAGATAATAGTCAAGGAACTATACATAAAAATTGTACTCTAGTTGATAAAGATGTTTCCCAGGGAAATGCAGTTAACAATTCTGAACCAGCTATACATATATACTGGGACTGGATGACTAAGTAAACATGGCAGAAGGTGAGAACCAGATGTCTCACTGTTGGAATGGAAATTTTTAGATCTGCAAGAGGGTGGCTAGAATGATGCATACAGTAATGGGTATAGTCAGAGACATCAGTAAGAATTCATATTTAACTTACTATAGATGCAAATATATAGAGATAGAAATATTTATAGATATTTGTATAGACAAGGAGAAGTGTACATGCATATATTTCTTTGCCCTCTCAGTTGAGGGGGTCTGAGAGCAATGACCTCCCAGTACAAACCAGCATAATAGATTAAAAAAAAAAATCATTCTACTTGAGAAACAGTTAATTTTAGCACTGGGGTAGGAAATATACAAAATGAGTCTGGAGCATCTTATAATGCCAGTAATTACTGAAACACACAAAAAAAACTCCAGTCCATTAATAAGAATGTCAAAGGAGTATAAGAACCAGCTGAAAGCTGGAAGAATTTGAACAAATTATTACAATCTAAAATAACATAGCACTGGGTTTTAACCCAAAGTACAAAATAAGTATCCTTAAATCTGTACTGATACAAATAAATGATTAAACAAATTAATAAATGGGTTAAAGAGATAAATCTTCCACACAGAAGAATTCCAAATAATTTTAAAAAATTACGTAGATACTTCGCCCTCAAAGAGGTAAGCATAAATCTCCCCTCCTTAAGTGGCCTGCATGTACAGATTTCCTTCCAAAGACTATGCAAAGCAGGAAAAGCATAACTTTACAGTGGACAAACGTGACAAACACCTCAGCCAGGGGATCAAGATCAACATCAACAGTTATAAATCATGTCAATAGTATGTACATGTACCCTAGATGTGCTGTAATGAAAACTGTGCTTTACCTCTGAGATCTTCCTCCTAAAGACCCATAATCCTGGTCTAATTATGATTTTTTAAAAAATCAGACAAAGTTCAATAGAAGGGTATCTTAGAAAGTACCTAACTACAACTCCTCAAAACTGTCAAGGTAAACAAAAACAAGGAAAGTCTGAGAAACTGTCATAGCCAAGAGGAGTCTAAGGAGACATGAAAATTACATGTCATAGGATGAGATTACAAAATAGAAAAGACATTAGGTAAAAACTGAGAAATCTGAATAAACTATGGGCTTTAGTTAATTAAAAAAATTTTTTTAAGATAAAAAGATAGCCAACATATATTGTATGTAGTAGGTACTGTTGGCTTTATGTGTATTAACATTGTTCATCACCACAACCCCATGATGTAACATTTTTTATTAGAATAGTTGAGACCTGAGTATATTTACAGGCCAGGAGAAAGAATCTAATTGACAGTGAGAGAAAGTGGTAGGTTAGAGAAGAGATGATTGTCTAAGCAAGGTTCTAAAGGAGCTGCCTCAAACTTGCCTCTGTATCAGAGTCACCTGAGGGGGCTTATTCAAATCCAGACACCCCTCCCACCCAGCTTCAGGCCCCACCTCCAGATTCTGATTCTGTAGACTGGGGCTGGGTGGTTTAGCAATCATCCCCCGTGATTCCAATACAGGTGATACTAGGACTACAGATTGAAAAACAATCCATGGCTCTGATGAAGCTATTAGCCATGGACTAAGGAAAGAGAAAATGCCCAAGAATGTGCGTGGCCCAGGAGCTGGTGAGTTTTGTCTGGTGGCTTCCTTTCTCTAAGAAGTAGGAGATAACATCCCTGCCAATGAGGAGATATTTGGAGCAGCTGGGTGCTAGGCGAAAGCGGACAGGTTGGGAACAGACTTGGAGGGAGTAGAAGACACTTGAATGGGATTAGGGAAGGGATTCTTAAGCAACCCTGATCCAGGCAGTCAAAAATTGTAAAGAAGATACTTAACTTGTTGTGAAGGGTGTGAAATACAACCGCTGTTAGTTTTCTACCAAGCTTAAACAAAGGTGTTTGTAGGGAGAACCTTGTAGGAAATGCAAAGAAACAGATTTCCAAAATTATAATGATGAAGGTCCAACAACGCCCTTTCAACAACACCTAATAGTAAGGCAGTATGGTGTAAAATGCTCTAGACCTGGAGCTAGCTAGACCTCCTGGCCTCTGCCACTTACTTAACCTTTCTATGCCCAGTCTCCTCATTTATAAAATAGGGACAGCAGTGGTCTCCACCTCACACCATCATAGTAAGATCTAAATAGTTAACACATGTAAAATTGTTAGAGCAGTGCCTGGCTCGTGGTCAACACTCATGTGACTGTTAGCTCATTCATACTCCACAATCAGTACTCTCCTTGTATATTGTGCTCTAACATTTCTAAAGTACTTTTACACAAGTAACTCAATCTTACTTCAGACATAACTATATTGTGCCCATTCTACAGACAGAGAAACTGAATGTAAAAGGAAAACAAGTTGTTTGATTAAGCCTATATAATGAGTATGTGACCAAACAGGAACTGGAAACCAGGTCCCCAAACTCCAGCTGCACTTTCTGAGTGTCTACTGTGTGCCAGGTATTGAGGAAGGTGTTTTATTTCACACACTGCTATTATCAATTGTGGAAACTTAGGATAGAGTCAAAGACCAAACTGTAAAGAAGTGGTGGAACTAGGCCTGGAGAGGAAGTCAGGCTAGATCCAAAGCTGGTTTTCCTTCAGAGAACTCCACCCCTGTGGGTGGAATATAAGTTCCCCACCATCTTGGCTGCCTCTGAGTGACACATGCTGGCACTTACTAGCACAAGGGTCAAGGATCAGACCCTTCACAAGCACAAGGATCAGAGATAAATGAATTTCAGTCTTGTCCAAGAAAAGCTCATAGCTTTGTAGAGAACATGAAACAATACGCACATAACTGCAATACAAGGTGGAGTAGTGCTGTAGGAGCTCCGAGGAGGAAGAAATTCCTTCCAGCTGGGGCTGCCATTTGGCGACGAGCCTTGAAGGAGAGTAGGATTTGAGTATGTGGATGAAGAGATGAAGATAGGGGTGGGGAAGGGAGCAGAGCAGCAGGAATGCATAAACTGAGTGGTCAAGCTGACATAAGGACCTCCCAAGAATAGCCAGTTTTTGCACAAGGCTTTTGGAAGGTAATATTCGAAAGGGAATTTAAAGTTGGTTTGCAGGGAGCAGAGAGTATGAAGCTAAAGAGTTTGAACTTTAATTCTGTAGGCAATGGCCAGCCATCAGAGTTAAGCTGTTTTTATTTTTCTTGCAAGTGCTTTCTAAAATTTACCTTTTCAAAAAATTTTGAGATAATTGAAGATTCACATGCAGTGTAGGAAATAATACAGAGAGCTCCCAGGTAACGTTTCCCTGATGGTAATAGCTTGCAAAATTACAGTCAATGTTACCACCAGAATATTAACATCGATACAGCCCACTGATCTTATTCAGATAGTTTTACTTGTATTCATTTGTGTGTGTATTTAATTCTATGGAATTTTACCATAACTGCAGGTTTTATCTCTACAACCACATTCAAGATACAGAACAGTTCTCTAAACACAATAATTTCTCATATTGCTGTTTTACAAACATATCCACCTTCATCCCATGCCTCTTCCCTCATCCTTAACCCTTGGCAACTACTAGTATATCATTTCTATAATTTTGTCATTTCAAGATTGCTACAAAGTTGAATCATACAGTATATTTCATGATTAGCTTTTTTCACTTTTGTGATAATTCTTTTGTGATTCATCTAAGTTGTTTCATATATCAATAATGCTTTTTTTTATTCCTGAGTAGTATTCCATAATATGAATATGTTAAAGTCAAATAAAATATAGAGACAAATTTCTAAATTCAAAGTGTTTTATTAGGGAAGTAGGAATTACAGTTTGGGGCATGCATACAGACTGGTTGATCTTCAGTCTTTTTTGTGTGAAGACAAAAGAAGGTTGGAGGTTTCACAAGAAGGAGAAATGTTTTATATTGTTTTGAAAGAAAATTCATTGGCACTAGTAACATTTTTAGGGAGTTGGTAAGTACTGATTTGTGAGTGATGGTGGTGGATAAACCTAGTCTAGCATCTCAGCAAGATGTTTCAGTAGCTGTTAGATAAAACTGGTTTTAGGCTACAACTGGCAGTTTCATAAGCCAAGATTTCAGAAAATTACATTCTTGGAGCCATGTTATATGTTCTGAGTGATTTTCCCCCTCAGTCCCTTGAATATGATTTAGTTGAGTATGACAAAATTGACCCAATTGGTATAATCAACTTCACATTTTCTTCTTTTGATCAAGATCTTCCTCTGAAAGCATCACTGATCAATCATCTTGAATTTGGCTTAATTATTCCTCAATGCTGGGATAAACCTGTTTTGGTTGTCTCTGTCCCATGTTGGAGAGAAGGAATGAGGGTCTATGTCAGGGACTTGGGCCACATTTAAATAACAAAGAGTCCAGAAGGAAAAATTTTCTCAGGGTAAGTTTCTGTGGAGAATATCAAGTTTTCTCTTATCAGTACCATGGACAACAGCAATCACCTTGAAGTGTTGGGCTAACATTATCTTCTAAAAATATTTTTAAATTTAACTTTTATTTTAAGTTCAGGGGTACACGTGCGGGTTTGTATATAGGTAAACTTGTGTCATGGGGATTTGTTGTACAGATTATTTCATCACTGAGGTATTAAGCCTAATACACATTAGTTACTTTTCCTGATCCTCTCCATCCTCCACCCTCTACCCTCCAATAGGCCCCAGTGTGTGTTGTTCTCCTCTAAATGTCCATGTGTTCTCATCATTTAGCTTCCACTTAGAAATGAGAACATGTTGTATTTGGTTTTCTGTTCCTGCAGTAGTTTGTGATGGATAATGGCCTCTATCTCCATCCATGTTCCTGCAAAGGACATAATCTCATTCTGTTTTATGGCTGCATAGTATTCTATGGTATATGTGTACTACATTTTATCCAGTATACCACTGATTGGCATTTAGGTAGATTCCATGTCTGTGCTATTGTGAATAGTGCTGCAGTGAACATACATGTACATATGTCTTTATGAGAGAACGATTATATTCCTTTGGTCATATGCCCAGTAATGAGATTGCTGAGCCAAATGGTAATTCTGCCTTTAGGTCTTTGCGGAATCACCACATTGTCTAGTCTTCCACAGTGGTTGAACTAATTTACACTCCCACCAACAGTGTGTAAACGTTCCTTTTTCTCCACAACCTTGCCAGCATCTGTTATGTTTTGACTTTTTAGTAATAGCCATTCTAACTGGTGTAAGATGGTATCTCGTTGTGGTTTTGATTTGCATATCTCTAATGATCAGTGATGAGCTTTTTTTCATATGCTTATTGGCCACGTGTATGTCTTCTTTGAAAAGTGTCTATTCATGTCCTTTGCCCACTTTTTAGTGGGGTTGTTTTTCTCTTATATATTTAAGTTCTTTCCAGAAGCTGGATATTAGACTTTTGTCAGTTGTATAGTTTGCAAAAAATGTTTTCCCATTTTGTAGGTTGTCTGTTCACCTGTTGATAGTTTCTTTTGCTGAGCAGAAGCTCTTTAGTTTAATTTGGTCCTATTTGTCAATTTTGGTTTTGTTGCAGTTGCTTTTGGCATCTTTGTCATGAAACCTTTCCTCCAGATTACTGCATCACCTCTCAAGCAAGGGTTCAGAACCAGGATGAGATGGTTGTTATGACACAAATAGAATTCAAAATGTGGATAGGAATGAAGATCACTGAGCTACAGGAGTATGTTGAAACTCAATCCAAGGAAGCTAAGAACGATAATAAAACAATGCAGAAGCTGACAGACAAAATAGCCAGTATAAAAAAGAATGTAACCAACCTGATAGTGCTGAAAAATACCCGGGTTCGGGTGTCTATTTATATATAACCAGAAGTGGGTGAATATATAAATACCCGGGTTTGGGTGTCTATACATATATACACCACAAGAATTTCATAATGCAATGACAAGTATTAATAGCAGAACAGACCAAACAGTGGGGGAAAAAATTTCAGAACTTGAAACAGAACAGACCAAACAGTGGGAAACAGTGGGAAACAGTGGGGAACAGACCAAACAGACCAAACAGTGGGAAAACAGAACAGACCAAATGGTGGGAAAAAATATCTCAGAACTTGAAGACTGGCTTTCTGAAACAAAAGAGTCAGACATGAGTAGAAAAAAAGAATAAAGAGGAAGGCACAAAACCTCCAAGAAATATGGGACTATGTAGAGATCAAATCTACAACACATTGGTGTCCCTGAAAGAGAGGGGGAAAATGGAACCAACTTGGAAAACATATCAGGATATCATCCAGAGAACTTCCCCAACCTAGCTAGAGAGACCAACATTCAAATTCAGAAAATTCAGAGACTGCACTCTCGCGCAGCAGTGGCAGGGTAAGGTGCACACACACTGGTGAGGTGGCAGGGCAAGGAAAGCAAAACCTGCCTGCAAAGATATGCACCAGGAAAGCAATGTTGGGACTTGTTGTGGGCCTTGGGGAAGCTGCAATGTGGGGAGGGAATGTGTGGGCTGGTGTGTGGCTGTGAGGGCCACCCAGCTAGAGCTCTCTGCCAGTCAGGCACAGTCAGACAGCACAGAAAATATGATGTGGGCCCCCAGGGCACCTGAGGTTGCCCTGCAAGCAGGTGTGACTAGGCTAGGGCTTTGGGAGAAGCCAGCAGAGCAAGTAATGCCCAGGTTGGACCAGCCCCAACTGATGGGCAAGATCACCCTACAGAGTTCAGGACCAACAGTTCCCCTGGAGCTAAAGTCTCCTATGGAAGTAAGTTGATCCTAGGGAGATGGGTGTCCCTGGCCTTGCTCTGGTACAGATGTTCCTGCTCCAAACCCTCTGTGCTCCACATCAGCTGGCTTGCTGCCCCTACCACTTCTCTAAGTAGCCCTTCCGGCCAACTCGAGTGTCCATGGTGGTTGAGGGCTCTCCTTCTGGTGGGGTTCCAGAGGCCTATGGCAAGAACGGGTTGCTTCTTGCCAGTTCAACTCACCCATGCCCTCAGAGCCACTGGGGTCAAGGAACACGTCCAGGTGCACAGTAGCCCCATAGATTGTTCCCAGGTTTCCCTCCACTTCAGCCCAGTTTCTGTGTCTTCCCTACATCCACTTTTGGAGGGAAGTGGTAGGGGCAGCCTTCCCTCTGAAGATCTGTTAAGAGTATACCAGCTGTCTCTGTCCCTTGGTAGAAGCTGTTCTACCTGGCTATGTCTAGTCAGTCATCTTGCTGGGCTAACATTATCTTGTTGGGAGAGCTGGCTTTACAAAGACTAGTCAGGTAAAGAAAAAAGCTTAAAAATCATAACACACACACACACACACACACACACACACACACACAAACCTGCCAATATAATCAGACTGGTCTAAATACTGGTGCTAAACCATAAACCTAATGTTGAAGGTAACCAACTAAAGAAATCAAAAGACCATGTGGGAAACTGGTTGAGTCTTGAGTCCTGTTGTAGCCATTGAGTAACATTTTATGACTGGGTTGAATTATAGCAGAGAATATCCAGCTCTACAAAAGGGACGATGAGTATAATTTGAACAAAAGGTTATGTTAGGATTATGACTGATAACATATTAGATTTCTATGAATTTATATAAGTTTTGAAACATTCATATCAACATGTCCATAAATGTAACTCAAAGATGATCTAGTATCACTTATTTGACAATGTTTTTATACAATTTACCAAATAAGCTTCGTCATCTCTACAAAATGAGAAATATGTCTTTTAAGGTTTTCCAGGAAGCTAACTGAAAAATCTCGAAGTTAATTTTAGGTCAAAAGGACTTAAAATAGGATTTGACCTGGGAGACATTTGTCAAAGATGTCAAAAGATTCAAAACAGAATCACAGGTTGCTGTGAAATAACAGTTATTCATTTAACCAGTGTCATAATCAAAAGACTTCAAAAGCAATAAGAAAGTCACATGGATTTAGAAACCTTAACCCTGTTAAAACTCATTTTTTTCTAAGTAATCAAAAGCCTAATAAAGAAAACATAGAAAGTCAGTTTACTAAAACATAAAATCTTTGTTTCTTAGACTCACTGCCAAAAACGTAAAGAAAGCCCTCTTCAGTGTGATTGTTTCTCATTATGGGAAGCTCATTCCGATAACCTGGAAGTTAAACCTGATGAAAAGGGTACTTGAATGTCATGAAACACAGGAAGAATATGTCCAAGGTTGTAAGTATACACTAGAGGAATATAAACAAGAAAACTAGTACCCTGAGCAGGGAAATACATGGTTCTTAGTAACAGCATGCTGTTACTTACCACAGTAACTTTTCTGGTTACATGGAACAATTCAGACATATCAAGAAAAGCCAAGAGCACAAAATTAAGTTATACTGGAGAAAAACGCTGCTTTTCTAGGCCTTCAAGATAAATATTTAAAATATTTAAAAACAGCAATGTTAGAACCAGAAAAAGTCAAACAGGAGAATGATCATCTCAGGCCTTCTCCAGGGAAGAAAAAACTGAAGGAAATGACTTATTGACCTACAAATCATGTGCAGCAAGAAACTGCAAAAGATGAACTTCTGCAATATGAATTTGAGAAATTAAAAAAAAAAAACTACCTCAAGGAATGAAATTGCCACTTTAAATCAAGAAGACAACATTTTTAACCCGAAACCAGGAAAATTAAATAGATCTCAAGGAGAAGATACTTGTTTAAAAACAGATTATAAATTTAAAAATCAAAACCCCTTACAATTTTATTAAAATCAGATCAATATTTCAAGAAATCTTGTTGTTTTAAATATAAGGAACCAGACTCTAGTTCTGTATCAGTGCCCATCCCCCCGACCCCCTACCCAACAATGCTTAATTTTTAGAAAAACACACAATTTATTTTTAATTCCAGCCAAGTCAATAACACATAAAACTTCTTTTATTAGCTCATCCTTTATAAGTCCTCTTCAACTTTAGACCTTTTATTTTCCTAACCCCTACCTCTTAGTCCTATAATTTTTCTTTTTTTTTAAATGTGGGATAACCAATCATTTATCTTATTTGACTATGATCGGACATTTATTTTGTATCTATGATTTAATTTAACATAAATTTTAAGACTTTAAATTACATGAGTTCATTTATAAACATTTATTTCATTTACAGTTAATTTATTTTTTAACAACTATACCTAGATTTCTTACAAAAATTGAGATATTAGATGGGGCTCGTCATTATTTCAAGTTTTTTTTTTTATTAAATAATTATATAGCCTGTTAACATGAGGTGTTTACCCACATAAGAGCCATAAAGTTAAATACATGGGTATCTGTAGATAACTCAGAAGATACAACTTTTCTTTTTTTCCTTAGAGGCAAAGGCTCACTCTGTTGCCCAGGCTAGAGTGCAGTGGTATGATCATAGCTCACTCTAGCCTTGAACACCTGGGCTCAAGGGATCCTCCCTCCTCAGCCTTCAAAGTAGCTGGGATCATAGGCACATGCCTGGTTAATTTTTTAACTTTTTTATGGAGATGAGGTCTTGCTGTGTTGCCCAGGATGGTCTTAAACTCCTGGGCTCAAGTGATCCTCCCACCTTGGCCTCTCAAAGTGTTGACATTACAGGTATAATATTAAATTAATCTTACTTATCAAATAATTGCATAAACAAATATCACTTTGCTTTAGGCCTGGTTTATAGCTTCATGACCTTAATAGCATAGGCAAATATAAAACTGACCAGTGCTCATGCTCAGAAGCTGATACACCAAAACACGGTATTTAACATGCGAAACTAAAGAAGCCTCAAGCTCTCTCTGACCTTTCCTCTACCCCCACCATCCTTCCCAAAGAAGCTGAATTTCCTTTATCTGCCTAAGAACCAGACCCACTAAGGAGAACAATTGTTGGTTCTCTTTCTCCTGTTATCTCATCTGTTACAGAAAAGAAAACCAAGATGTGACCACACCCAAGCAGACCTTTACAGAAGTACAATGACTGCCTCCAAGGATGATTTAAATTCCAAAAAAACCATTTACAAGTCAATATCTGTTCCTCAATCCAACCATTCTCTCACCAATCATTCATTGCCCCTCAATAAATTCCTCTTCTCCTCCCATAATCTGTTTTACCAGAATCCAAGTCCCCCATCCTTTCTGTAATTTCAAGCCTGGTGCATAAGCCTCTATAACTCATTGAGAAGTTGAGTCTTTATTCTGAAAGCTCCTGTGTACACACATTGAATAAATTTGTATGTCTTTTCTGTTACTAATCAATCTGGCCCATGTCAGTGATTTTCCAGCAAATCTTTGGGGGGCCAAGAGCCATGGCCCCCACACCAGTAAACACAGGCAAAAATATACATTGACAATTAGAAGGACGTTTTTAATTTTATTTTAAAACCAATTACAATTTTAAAACCAAGTAAAAAAGATTTACTTAAGTCACATGAACTAAAAAAATTAGGTTAATTACTATATATTTTGTATGAGCACTCATCTATTTAAACCAATCAGATTAACGTTTCTTAAGGGATTTTTGGCCTACTACACTGAATTTTATTATGTAGACATAACATACAGCATAATACATGTACCTATGTGTAAATACATTTAAACAAATACATATACACAT
Organism: Piliocolobus tephrosceles; assembly: GCF_002776525.5. Classification (NCBI taxonomy): domain Eukaryota; kingdom Metazoa; phylum Chordata; class Mammalia; order Primates; family Cercopithecidae; genus Piliocolobus; species Piliocolobus tephrosceles. Next base: position 154,134,261 of record NC_045434.1, read on the forward strand.
AAAGGTCTTCTAGCTTTTATTTTAGAATTTTAGTTGTGAGATAGTAAAACATATCAACTTGCTGGTTTATAGAAAACAGTTGGATCCAAATTATTTTTCTGGCAAAATGAGATAAAGACTATGAATCACATTTTGGTAAAACAGTTTGCGTTAATTACCAATGTAGGGACCAAGGGGAAACTTCAGTGAAGGATCACTGAAAAACCAACCTGCAAAAGGCAGATTAATTGGAAAAAAAAGCATATAAATGTATTTAATATGTATACATGGGAGCCTGCAAAATGATGACCCAAACATATAGAGGAAATTGTCTATTTTTAACTTAGGATTAATAAAATATAGACAGCCATGTAGAAATATGATTGGACGAAAAGGGTATGAGCTAACGCTAACAAAATGCATGGGGAAACCCAATGAAAAAAGCAAACTCTGTAAAATATTTAGAAGTTTTTTCTGAGCCAAATATAAGTGACCATGCCCTGTGACACAGCATCAGGAGGTCCTGAGAACATGTGCCCAAGGTGTTTGGATTATAGTTTGCTTTTATATATTTTAGAAAGACAGAAGATACAGGCAAAGACATCAATTAATACATGTAAGGTATACATTGGTTTGACCTGGAAAGCCAGGACATTTTGGAGGAGGAAGGGCTTGGCCAGTGGTGGCAGGAGGGAGGTTGTGGAAGCCAGGGTTCTTGTTACATATGTGAAGCCTGTAATATGCTTCAGAAAGAATAGATGGTATATGTATCTCAAAAGGTAAATGACCTTAAAAGGTGTCAGACTCTTAGTTAAATCCCTCCCGCATCAGGAAAAGACCTGGAAAGGGAAGGAGATTCTCCACAGAATGCAAATTTCCCTCGCAAAAGATAGCTTTGCACAGGACCATTCCAAAATATGTCAGAAATATATTTTGGGGTAAAATACTTTGATCTCCTTTAGGGCTGCTACCTGTCATGTGATGCTATACCAGAATCAGGTTGGAATTTGTTTTGAGACAAGTTCTCACTTTGTTGCTCAGACTGGAGTACAGTGGCTGTGATCACCGCTCACTGCAGCTTTAATCTCCTGGGCTCAAGTGATCCTCCCACATCAGCCTCCCAAATAGCTGGGACGACAAGCGGCCGCCACCACACTGGGCTAAACTTTTTAAAGTAGAGACAAGTTCTCCCCATGTTGCCCAGGCTGGTCTCTAACTCCTGGCCTCAACCTCCTTATTCTCTAGGATTACAGGCGCCAGGCTAGACCTCAGAGGTCTTTAAACTTCTATGCACCAGGTACCTGGTAGGGGAGGGATTATAGTGGCAGAAGAGCAGTACCAGCGGCCCCACACCACACACCCTGGTCTCAGCTGGCTGGGGAACACAAAACCAGGTGCCACCGCCAAGGACTAGGCCCACAGGGTGCTGCTGTCAAAACCTGCTGCCAACAACTTCCACACACTCCCCTAAACGCTCGGTAGGCGGTGGTGCGCAGCTTTCAATACATCCGCCACTAGACGCTCACAGGCAAGGGAGAAAGAAGCCAGACCGGCTCGGAGATGTGGAGGGGAGACGCAGGCGCATTTGGAAAAGGGACTGGTGGTGGGAGGTGCGGAGCGGTATTCCCAGCCGCTGGTGGACCCGATGGGGCGTCCTGCGAGGGTTCGGCGAGGGTTCTGCCAGGATAGTAGTAGTGCGCGGAAGCAGTGAGAGGCACCCGGGGCTACTGGAGCCAGACCCTCAACCCGCCCTAGTGGTAGGCGAGGAACAACGAAAGCCACGTATTCCCATTTCTCTAGTGGCTAATGACATTAAAGGTTTTCATATGGTTATTTGCTATCTGCATATCTTCAGTGAAATGTCTGTTCATGTCTTCAATTTTCTAATTGAATTTTTTTAATAATTGACTTTTGAGTTATTTACATATTCTACATACTGGTTGTATGCCCGATACGTGGCTTGTAAACATTTTCTCCTAGGTAAACCTTTTCAGTATCGTTACAGGGTCTTTCACAAAGCAAAATGTATGGGGTCTAATTCATCAAAATTTCTTTTTACTGATCATGCCACTAATGTCAATGTAAGAACCTTTTGCCTAGCCTTAGGCAATAAAGAGTTTGTTGTTTTTTAAAACACTTTTGTGATTTTACGCGTTACAGTTATGTCTAGCCACTTTTTATTTACGGGTTTTTTTTTTTTTGTTGTTGTTGTTTGGTTTTTTTTGTTTGTTTGTTTTTTTGGCGGGGGGATCTATGGATGTCCTAGCTTTCCAGTATTATTTGTGGAAAAGATTATCTTTCCTGCATTAAACTGCTTTTGGACCTTCGTCAAAAATCAGTTGGACCGGTTTTTGTTGGCAAAGTTTTGCCTGAAGCTTATTCCAACAGGTGAGAAAAAGTCCACAGTTTAACAGTTCCTCCCCAACCTGTAACCCCACCCTGAACTTCTGGACTAGCCCCTCGAGTGCTGCAGATGCCAAGCTGACCTCGGGCCGCTCTGCGTTGGGCTAGCCCCTCCCGGCTGGTTTCTCACCACGCATCGCGCAAGCGGAATTTATGCCTGTTACCCACACTCCCTGCGCCCCCGCACCCCGCTCCTGTGCGCAAGTCGGAATCAAACCTCAGAAGAGTGAGCGTTCGGGGCGTCCAGTTGGTTGTCGCGGCAGTCTCTGCGAGCAGCGCATTTGTCTTCTAGGCTGCGTGGTTCGTGCCTCCGAGAAAGGTAAGTCTTTCTTTCGCTTTTTTAGGGGTACTTGAAAACAACATGTGCCAGACAAACCAGCAGATGCTGTTCCCAGTGGAAGTTTATGGGCGAGTTATCCCTGCAGCTGGCACCACGTCTTTCTTGGTGCGATTATGCAAGAGCCATCCGCAGCCCCCGCGGGCTCCTGGCAGGTCCTGCAACTGCACTTTGGATAGTCCCGTTGGGAAGCTAGCACTTTTTAATATAGAAGAACGAGGCTTGGTTAAGTGTGCGAGCTTAAAGGTTGCCATAGTGTCCACTATTACAGCTGCTTAGGTAGCTAGTATTCAGGAAATAATAGTGGAGTTGCGTAGTGTGAAAGTAAGATTGAGATCGAGGAGGAGGGTAGCTGCTACCACAGCCACCAGAGAGAAACCTGACCCTGCCGATGCGTAGTGATGTCCATGAGCCAGGCTGGTACTGCAGCAGCAGCGGCGGGACCTTGAGCTCCGCACGGCCGCTGGGTTTGGACGCCCTCCGGTTCCTGGAAGCTTTCACCTCCCTCTTAGTCTGAGGCCAGGTGGTCTGGGAAGCTGGAAGGAGTGTTGAGAGGAGGGGGGTCCACTGCCTAAGAATGAGAGTTCTCTTCACATCTGGAAACTTCAGTTATCACATGTGTCCTTTACCACTTTTCTTTTTCTTTTATTTTCTTTCTGATAGAGATACGGGGGTCTCCCTGTGTTAACCAGGCTGGTCTTGAACTCCTTTGCTCAAGCGATCCTCCCACCTTGACTTCCTAAAGTGCTGGAATTACAGGCATGAGCCACCGTGCCTGGCTGCTTTACCAATTTTCTATGAATGAATTTGTACATACATCCCCTACAGCAGGAAGTAATATAAAACAGAATAATGAGTAATGCACATTTCCTAATGTGGGATGTTGGTGGCCAAGAGATACTTGGTCTTTACTGGAACTCTTGATACTTACGTGGAGTTTATAATAGTTGTGGACAGTGCAGACAGGGCTAGGATTTCTGTGACTAGAGAACTCTAGTGCATGAGGACCTAAGGAAAGCTGGATTGTTGATTTTTGCCAATAAATAAGATGTGAAAGATTGCATCACTGTAGCAGAAATCTAGTTTTTTAAGCTAAATTCTATTAAAGGTCGTCATTGCTAAAGGAATTGTGCCCAAGATTTGGATACCTGATATCATTACTTAATATTAGATGATATCAACTAACCACATCTTATAGACTGGAACAAAGTGCTAGATTTTACCTGAAAGCTGCAAAAATGAATGATTTAGACATATGTATGTATTTATTTTGTATCAATTTCAAATATTTATTGTATTAACATCCCTGGTCCCCTTTAATCAAGAATATAAAATCATCTACTTAAATTTTGCCACTTAAGTTTGGAATACTCTTAGAATCACGCTATCTTAAAGAACCCAGACTAGGATTAGAAGCAAGTAAGTCTGAAGATGTAACTACCAGCAACAACATTTTTTTTTCAAATGAAAACTCTAATACGGGGTGGGCATGTTGTCTCACACCTGTAATCCCAACACTTTGGGAGGCCGATGCAGGAGGATCACTTGAATACAGGAGTTCAAGACCAGCCTGGACAACACAGTGAAACCCTGTCCCTACAAAAAATAAGAAAATTAGCTGAGCATGGTGTCACATGCCTGTAGTCCCAGCTACTCGGGTGACTGAGGTGAGAGGATTGATTGATCCCAGGAGGTTGAGGCTGCGGTGAGCCATGATCGCATGACTGCACTCCAGCCTGAGGGACAGAGCAAGACCCTGACTCAAAACAAAAAACAAAAAACAAAAAAAACCACCACCAAAACTCTAATATGGACATACTACTCTCATGACCTTACACATTCTAAAAAGGGTCCTTTTCCCCAGTACTGGGACAGTATGTGTTCAACTATGCAGCCAGCAAATTTTTTTTTTTTTTTTAACTCCACTGTCATTGTGACTAAGGATTCATGAACTAAGACCCCTCCCTCAGCTCTTGGTGGCACATGGTGACAGCATGCTCAGGGCAAAGGTGCTCCCCATGCCTCTTCTGGGGCTGTGCTGACTGCAGCTGCCTCCCCTCTCTACATCCCACACCACTGATGCCAAAAACCCCTCCTTTCCCCTGTACTGATGACTCTGTAGCTTTAACCAGGGTGGCATTGTCACTCTAAATGTCACGTTGGCATTCAGCCCCGGAGAGTGGGGAAAATTCCCCCACCTTTTTCTCTTTGAGTGTTCAGTCCTCTTCAATTAAAATCTTCATTTTACAAGCGAGGAAATGAGAGTAAGTGTTTCTTGGAGGGGTGTAGTGAGAATTTAATAAAACAGTTAAAGGAAAGAAAACAAAAGGTAGTATTGTTGCACTTTCTAGATGGTAAAAAGCAAACCACCAGGTCTGTTGAATATATATCACCTGCTGGTGCCTCGGTCTAGCAGGCTGAACTTTGTGCCTGGGAATTTTCTTCTCGCCGTATGCACCCCTTTGCGTCACAGGGTGGACTCTCTCCAGAGTCCTAGTGGAGCAGCTGGCCAGGCTGACGTGATCTGACAACATTGTGGGTTACCACTACCATCTCTCACCGTCTCACTTTCTTCCTAGGGAGTCTCCTGCTGCCAGCTAAGTGTGGGAGAACTTGTGCACGTATCTCCCCTCCGAATCCCAAAGATGGGTAACGCCAGTTTTGGCTCCAAGGAACAGCAGCTGCTGCAGCGGTTGCGGCTTCTGCCTGCCCTGCTTATCCTCCGCGCCTTCAAGCCCCACAGGAAGATCAGAGATTACCGCGTCGTGGTAGTCGGCACCGCTGGTGTGGGGAAAAGTACGCTGCTGCACAAGTGGGCGAGCGGCAACTTCCGTCATGAGTACCTGCCGACCATTGAAAATACCTACTGCCAGTTGCTGGGCTGCAGCCACGGTGTGCTTTCCCTGCACATCACCGACAGCAAGAGTGGCGACGGCAACCGCGCTCTGCAGCGCCACGTCATAGCCCGGGGCCACGCCTTCGTCCTGGTCTACTCAGTCACCAAGAAGGAAACCCTGGAAGAGCTGAAGGCCTTCTATGAGCTGATCTGCAAGATCAAAGGTAACAACCTGCATAAGTTCCCCATCGTGCTGGTAGGCAATAAAAGTGATGACGTCCACCGGGAGGTGACCGTGAATGATGGTGCCACCTGTGCGATGGAGTGGAATTGCGCCTTCATGGAGATCTCGGCCAAGACCGATATGAATGTGCATGAGCTGTTCCACATGCTGCTGAATTACAAGAAGCAGCCCACCACCGGCCTCCAGGGGCCCCAGAAGAAATCCCAGATGCCCAACACCACTGAGAAGCTGCTTGACAAGTGCATAATCATGTGAGCCCTGGGCCTTAAGAGCCAGCTCTTCCTATCCTGTAGTGTGTAGAAAACGTGGACTTATTTCACCGTGCTACATGAACATGATTGATTTTGTGCTGTTTGGACTGTAACATCCATATTGTCAATAAATATACCTTGTAAGTGGATAACTTTTCTTTTTCCCAGGCCAGAGAATTCAAATTGTTAAAACATTGGCATTTGAAGAGGAGAACAAAAGGTAGCATGATGTATTTAAAGTAAGGCCTTTAGTAATAAAGTTAATAAGAGAAAATGTTTTGAAAAGAACAAAACATCAAAATGAATAGAAAGAAAAATTGGAAGGTGTCCTTTTGGTAACCCTATTATTGTGTATTACCTTTAAACATTTCACATCCTGTAAGTGTTTAATCATACCTTTTAATTGTGTATTTAATTAAGAAAAGTGTTTTCACAACAAAAGCTTTTGATAAATTGCTGCGTGACATATGCTATATTAAAAAATGAATATGCTATAGCTGATCATTAGGGGTTGGGAGCAGAGAAAATTGTGAAAGTGGAACTCTCTCACTAAAGATGTTAGTAGTTTCCTATGTCATTTAAAAATGTTTGAGTATTCTGCATAGCAGTTTTTAAAAGTGTAACAGCTTCTTGACTTAATAAAGCTTTTCCTGCATGCAATCAGCTGTAAGTATTTGTCTCAGCAGAAAACAAAACATTGCCCATTGTATTAAAATTTAAACCATATCTGTTAAAGGTTTCCAATAAGAACTTCACACATGGATGTCCCTGCCATGTTGAAATTATCCAATATGGGAGGGAGGTGTTTTAGGGAGGTCTCTGCAATGCAGAGCTGTTTTGTATCTTTCCTGAATTGACATCCAGAAGAACTCCAGGCATCTTTGAGGAAGATGGTCACAGTGTTGCTGTCTCAAGAGGAAGCAGGTAAAAATCAAGCCTTTGCCTTCTGCCTCTTCCTATATTCTGAAATACTGGATATAGGCAATAGGGAGCAGAATGAAAGATAAGGGGAGGAATGATATTTAAGAGACTCCTCTATAAGGGAGTTTTTAGAGATTAATTTTATATTTGAATATAATTTTTTGAGTGAGGGAATAAAGTATACATAGCCTTGCTTTTGAGAGTTTTTTTTTTTTTTTTAACTTGAGAGAGGTTCAGGAGAGTCTCTTAATCTAGTGATTTTTTTCGCCACAAAATATTATTGAACAAATATCTATTGAACAATGTATGTGCTTCTAGAGGAGAAGCACATTGTTGAGAAGGAATTGTAAACACGATTTCATGGTACTATAGATAGTTTCAAGCTTAGAAAATCTATTCAGTGGCTCCTTTTTAAATAATTATTTTAAAATTTCCCTGTTCATTTTCATAGCAATTATTCTCAACCACTTGGAAAATACCCAAATGGTTCTACCATATAGTTTTTTATGAATTATTTTCCTAAAAACCGGTTCTTTGCTGAAGTCCCTAATGGAGTAAATCTAGTTCTAAAAGATAATACTCTACTTTGGTTATTCTCTAGGATAATTCTCCTTCAAAATGTATTGCATTTATTGTTGCTCCTCATAGATGAGCAAAGGGATTATTAAAATCCAAGTGGCAAATACTGACCTTGAGAAAGCGCAGAACATGTTTTCAATGTTACAAGTAATAGTTAAAAAAAGAATTTTTGTTCCTGGGGTAACATCTTTATATAAGTAGGTAGTTACCTTACTGTAGAGAATGATTTTATTTTCCATTAAAACTTGTGCTAAATAGCAGGATTTTACCCCTCTACTTCTATCTTTGCCCAAATAGGAAAAATATAATCAGGATGATTACATTTTTAAAGACAATCTAATTACAACATTTTTTGGTCCCAATAACCAACTAAATACATCAAAGGTCTCTTATGTTTCAGTTCAAATCAAATAACATACATTCACTTTACAGTTCTCTGACTTCTAAATACCTTTGCTCTTGCTACTTCTGAGCCCTAAACACCTATCAACAGGTTGGATTCCAGCCAGGGAATCAGAATATTTTTGGATCATCCAATATGCAGCTCACCACCTAGATATACTATAATTTCTTTCTTCCCAGGATGCTTAAGAAACGGTTTCATTTTCATGACCAGCAAGGGCTTCAGGAAGCATCCTACCACAGGGTCCCTGGAAATGAAACCTGAATCTGCTCATGGCTGGGATGGTCTCCATGTTAATTCAATCACTGTCACTCCCTTGGTGGACATCTGGTGAGCAAACACAGCTGCGGGGTACACCACAGGGGGAGCATATGCCACTAGACATAGTCACAAGGGTGAACTCTCTGTCAACCTCCTCCAGAAAGGCAGGATCCAAGTTTTTGCCAAACCACAGGGCTTAAGGTTGCGGCAAGCCCCTGCTCTCTGCCTCTTCACACCCAGGAAATTTCTCAACTGGGATTCTGGCATCTTGAGTACCAGGTCCTGGAGCACCTTCTCCTGATAAAGGTGGACCAACTGACTCGCATAATTCTCAGACATGACTCCACAAGAGGTACATGGAGTTTAACATAGGCTAGGGTGGATTTCCAGAAGGTTCTTGGCGCCAGCCTTGGGTGCCGCTCATGGATGTTCTGTCATGATCATGCCCTGACGGCCCTGTCACATTCGGTGGTGGTGAGGTGCAGGGCTGGGCTCCTGCTCCGCCTGACCTCCCACCTGCAGTGGGGAGCTCCCGCACCCGGAAAAGCGTAGGCAGAGGCCAGAGGGGCCGCCAGGGCCTGAGCTGACATTTTCCCCAATGACCTCCAGCTTGTCTGAAGGGTAGAACCCCACTTACCTCACTAACACTGGCCCCTGAAATGACTACCATGTGCTTTGGTTTTACAAAAAAATTCTGAAAATCTGCCATACTTTAACTGGGAGGAACCATTATCTGGCATATCTTGGTTTCTGCGGTGGCTGGAAGCTTCAGGCCACAAAACAGCTGGGAAATTAATGGGCTTGGGACAATGTGGAGAGATTAGCAGGTTTTCTTGTAGTTCTGATTCTTCATTCATTCATTCATTCATTCATTCATTCATTCATTCAGAGACAGGGTCTCACCTTGTTGCCCAGGCTGAAGTGCAGTGGCACAGTCTTGGCTCACTGCAGCCTCCACCTCCCAGGCTCAAGCAATCCTGCCACCTCAGCCTCCCAAGTAGCTGGGATTACAGCCACCATGCCTGGCTACCTTTTCTATTTTTTGTAGAGATGGCATTTCTCCATGTTGCCCAGGCTGGTCTGAAACTCCTGGACTCAAGCAATCTGCCTGCCTCAGCCTCCCAAAGTGCTGGGATTCCAGGCATGAGCCACCCTGCCCAGCAGTGGTTCTGATTCTTTCGTGGGCAGCAGGAGGTGGGGGTGGGGTGGAGTAGCTCAAAGTCCTGCCCCCAAATAAAAATATTTTAAGATAGCAAATATTTGTAATCTACATACCCATGTTTTCGAACTATAGAACGTATATAATCTTTCTACATGTTGACATGCTCTTACTTTAATCCTCACAACTATCCAATAAAAAAGATACTGTTATGCCTATGTTACAGATGGGGGAACACTGATAAATGTCACAAAACTGGTAAGTAGCAAAGCCAGGATTTGAACCCAACTGTTCTGCTCCAGGTCAGTGCTCTTGACCACTGTAGTATACTTTTTTTTTTTTTTTTTGAGACGGAGTCTGGCTCTGTCGCCAAGGCTGGAGTGTAGTGGCACGATCTCGGCTCACTGCAAGCTGTGCCTCCCGGGTTCACACCATTTTCCTGCCTCAGCCTCCCAAGTAGCTGGGACTGCAGGTGCCCGCCACCACCCCTGGCTAATTTTTTGTATTTTTAGTAGAGACGGGGTTTCACTGTGTTAGCCAGGATGGTCTCCATCTCCTGACCTCGTGATCCGCGCGCCTCGGCCTCCCAAAGTGCTGGGATTACAGGTGTGAGCCACCGCGCCCGGCCTGTGGTACACTTCTTCTCCAAGATGACTAGTCAAAGGGCGGAGGAACTCACCTTTCTGTTCTCTATTCATATTATGACAAGGTGCAAAATGAACCTTCCTCAGAGTTTCTCCCAAATCCCAGATGGGAGGCAAAGAAACAAGTCAACAATTGAACAAGCATAGGGTGTTTTAGAAACAGAGAAGATAAACACCTTTAATGAGGAGTGGGAAATATTTTCCCTGAAGAGATTACACGACTGGAATCTTGTAGGTCTAGTAGGATTGGTTTAGATAGGGTGGGTGAAGGTGAGGGAAGGAGAGGAAGACATTTCACATTTCAGGCAGACAGGACAGTGAACAAAAGCATGGAGAAAATGTGGGGTCTGAGAGATCACAGCCTGATTCTGGAAATGGACGGAGGAAATTGTGGAAGATGAGCTAGAGAAATTAGAGTTTAGAATTCATTCTTTAGAGGTAATGAGGAATTAGGAAGGGATTTAGGCAAACTTGATCATACTTGCATTTTGAAAAGATCACTCTAGAGCCTCTGTGGGAATGGAGAAAGACAAGTAGACCGATTAGAAAACTATTAGAATCATCCAGGAATGAGATTTTGAACAAATGCTCTAGCCATTGCCAGAGGGAACAAAGACAAGAGGATGGACTTGAGAATTACTTAGTAGGGAGAACGGCCAAAGCTTGGTGATGTGCTGGAGTTTAGAATAAAGGGAGAAACAAGGTGACTGTCATGTTTCTGAGTGGGACTCCTGGGTGGGTCATGGGGTCATTGACCAAGTCCAGAAATGCACAAAGGGGTCAATTTGGGTGAAAATCTATTTGCACATGCACATGTGGACAATAAATTACATTCTGGATAACACAGTTACAAGATGTTTATGAGACAACCAGGTGAAGGTTTCCAGTGGAAACTGGACTGGGATTAGAGACTAGAGACCATGATTTGTGAGTTTTCAACACATGGCTGATGGTAAGGCTGTGGACGGAAAGAAGAGGAGGCAAGATGAAAGTGGCTAGAGCAGAATCCTGGAGAACAGAAACACTTAGCTACTGACAAAGAGGAAACTGTGAAGGGCACTTTGAAGTGACCAAAAGATAGGAGGAAACTCACAATGTACAGCAGTAAATGTTGAGAGAGAAATGAGTTTCAAAGAAAAGCATGTAGTCCATCACAGCAACAAGGTAATAATATGAGGATTAGAAAGTCTTGTTCATACTTAGCAGAGATTTCTGGGCCCACCCAAGAGAGAGAAGCCTCATTTCTCCCATGTACTGTCTTGCAACTAAAATAACCCTGGAAATAGCATAACAGATAAGCAAAGGGAAATACTTAAAGGTGGGAAAATGAGGGCAATCTAGGAATCTCAGGATGTAAGGAATGCTATGACAGTGAATTTTCTGGGTATCCTTATTGTGTCCATGTATCCTGGATAGGACACTGCAGAAGCCCCCAGGCTAGAACCACCAATAGGTGCACACACGTGTGAGCATGTACACACACAAACACACAAAGGGCTGACAAAAGCATGTTTCCCCTAGCCAGGAAAGGACAAATTAACAACAGAAAATCTTTTTGGCAATATCTGTGCTACTCCAGATAAACACCAATGGCAAAACCCCTTCTATTCTTCCTCCCCCAAGAGGAAAATTGTCTTCCACCTCACCGTACTCTTCCCTGAAGAAGGAGATGCTAAAGATTTGATTTCCTCTTCTGGTACCTTTACCAGCAGGACAGAATAGGAAACTATACAGGCTGTCAACCTACATGACAGAGAGAGGCTTTCTAAGAGAAAATTGCGTTTATTTGGAAATAGAGCATTGCAAAGGGAATATACATGCAATAGTAAACTATGTGCAATTTGGAGTAAAGGAAGACAAACATTTCTAAAGAAAAAAGAAATGAGGAGCATTACACAATTGTTCTTGAAATAATTATCCTTGGCTACAAAGATCAATGACAAGTATGACACCAGCCTGAGGCTGGACAGACAGTGCTAGTCATATGTCCTGCAGAAGTGTCTTTTTGTGTGATTGTGATGGCCTTTGTGCCAGGTGGTGTTTTTCGTAGAGATTTTTTCTGTTGTTATTATCAAGCATACAAGCATGAGAACTCTCTCTTCATGGCCTTCCCTAGCTCTTATTTCCAGAGTTTTCTTAACTTTGGTGACACCATTTTGGCCCTGACAACTTTTGCAGGGCCAAGGAAAAGCTTCCACTTTATCCTCTAAAAGTTTCCTGAAAATCAGTTGACAAATGGCAGACTAATAGTCAGGAATGCATACATGGGAGAGAATCACAGAGTGTTTATTAGTTTGTTTTCATGCTGATGATAAAGACATACCTGAGACTGGGTAATTTATAAAGAAAAAGGAGGTTTTATGGACTCACAGTTCCACATGGCTGGGGAGTCCTCACAATCATGGTGGGGAAGGCAAAAGGCATGTCTTACATGGTGGCAGGCAAGACAGAATGAGAGCTAAGTGAAAAGGGAAACCCATTATAAAACCATCAGACATCGTGAGACTTATTCACTACTATGAGAACAGCATGGGGGAAAGTACCCCCATGATTCAATTATCTCCCACCAGGTCCCTCCCACAACACATGGGAATCATGGGAGCTATAATTCAAGATGAGATTCGGGCGGGGGGACACAGCCAAACCATATCGGAGTGATCACTCCAACTCCCCAGTGGGGCACAGAAGCTTATATACATTTTGTCATGGAGGAGGGAGGAGACAGGGGCCCACCTTGCATTTGAAGGGAGGGAGAAATGAGACAAGTTAGAGAGACCTTGATTCTAGGGTTCATTTTTGAGTCCTTGCAATTCTTAAAAGCACTCAACATACTCAACTGCCACATTTTGGGAAATCATTTTCTGCACCCCAACAGAGCTAATCCTCTAGTTCAGATTTCTTCTATCCTTTCCTTGCTGGTAGGGTGGTGTGGTGGTGGGTGGTACGGTGGTAACTTGGACCTGGCTCAGTGCTGAGCCTTAAAACAATGTCTTTTGACTAATAATCCAGTGCTGTTTTTGCCCCTACACCAGACTAACCCTCTAAGAATCGTAAGACTTAGTTCTCATGTTCAAGTAGAATCATCAATCAGGAGTCAGAAGAGTCACATTTCATCATTTATTCCTAACTTTACAATTGTTTAGCCTTATATCTGAAATGAGCTGATCAGGGGGTTCATGCTCTGAATGCCTTTACAGGGTTGTGTCAGTGGCATCAGTGAAAACGAATGAGGCTTTGCAAGCTGGAGCTAGTTAATACTTTCCTCCCTCTCTCATCTCATCACTATGGCTCACTAAGGAGCTGAGCTAATACCCCAATAAGGCAGTATGAGTTTGCACCCACATTTTCTGGGAGGAGTTCTATAGGACTGAGAAGGAAGTTCAACTTTCAGTCCACCCTTCTGCAAAGAGGCAGTGTGAGCACACCACTTCCACTGAAAATACACACCCACTTGGCCCTCAAACTACATTTCAGTGGAGATAATGCCTGGTAAAAAAGATTACATAGGATCTAGAGTCTTCCAAATGTCTAGAATACCATAGGAAATCACTCATCAAACTAAGAACCGTAACTAACTAACTAAATAAATAAAAATCACAACTTAAATGAGAAAAGAAATGAACATGCAACACCAAGATAAATTCCAAGGTGTTGGAATTATCTGAAGAGAATTTTAAAGCAGCAATTATGAATTATCTTTAACAAAGAAAAAAAAGAAAACCTTAATAAAGGAGTAGAAGTTATAAAAAGAATCAAACGGAAACTATAACACTAAAAAGTACAACCACCAAAATAAAAATCTTGCTGAATGGACTCAATAGTAGAGTGGAGATGACAGAGGAGATATCATCAGTGAACTTGAGGACAGATGAATATAATTTACCTAATCTGAACAAGAGAGAGAAAGTAGAACAAAGAAAATTAACAGTGTCACAAGGGCCAACATTCGTATTACTAGATTCCCAGAAAAAGAGGAGAGAGGAGCAATTTACAGGGGAATACAGTCGCTGTCAAGGTGGAGGTGGGTGATGGAGGGGCACTGGATCCATTACACTTTCTTTTCCCCATGCTGCTCCTCACTGCCCCCATCCCCTATCTTAACTACACTCTGCCTGGATTTTTCCTTCTCTTAATAAAGTCACATATTAAAATTCAAGGCATTCTTCAGGACTCAAAAAATGCCAAATGTGTTGAAAGCCTTCTTTGCTTTCCTTAACGGAACTTGGTAGCACCTCTCTCACCACATGCCTGTAACTTATATTGAACTTTAACTTGGACCTGGCTCAATGCTGAACCTTAAAACAATGTCTTTTGACTAATAATCCATTGTTGTTTTTGCCCCTACACCAGACTAACCCTCTAAGAATTATAAGACTTATTCCTTGCCTTCAAGTAGCATCATCAGTCAGGAGTCAAAAGATTCACATTTCATATTTTACTCTTAACTTTATAATTTTTTAGCCTCATATCAGAACAAATCATTTCTCTCAGACTCAATTTCCTTGTCTTTATAATGGAGGATAAAATGTTTCTGCTCTGTCTGCCACATCATGTGACTAGGAAAATGGAATAGAATTTGCAGGTGAAAATACTTTGTAAATTATAAGAAAAATGCAAGTAAATAATTTCAAATCAGGTTAGGTGAAAGAAAGAAGTGTTATTTACATTTATGGATGTGACATGTTTCTACTTGCAGAGTTTATGAAAGTTGGCAATTCTGAGTTGAGATTTTGGCCAGAGCCCTAACATTTTTGTATAGGAGTTGATAATAACTTCACAGCACGTTCTCCCCTTTCCACGTTTGTTACATTTCTATTACATTTCAGAATGTTTTCTGAAGATGAAATATTTTATAGTTAAGGTATGCCTCTTATGAAAATATTATCTCCAGAGTTATTTCCAAATTTTTATGGTAACATCTTGAATAACTATAGTATAATATCACAACCAAGAAATTGACATTAATACAACCTATCAATCTTATTCAGATTATCACCAGTTTTATATATTCTTGTGAGTGTCTGTATGTGTATGTGCATGTATTTAGTTCTATGCAATTTATCATATGTGGCAAGTTATGTAATTACCACCACAATTAAGATACAGAACGATTTCTTGCGCTACTCTTTTGTAATCACATTCATCTCCCTCCCCCTACACTTGAACCCTAAACACTGGCAACTATTAATCAGTTCTACTACATCTATAATTTCGTCATATCAAGAATGTTATATAAATGGAATCATGAAGTATGTGAGCTTGTGGGATTGGTTTTTTTTACTCAGCATAATTTCCTTGAGATTCCCTCAAGTTATGTGTATCAATAGTTCATTCCTCATTATTGCTGAATGATGTGGATGTGCTGTCGTTTGTTTAATCATTCATCCATTGAAGGACCTCTGGATTGTTTTCAGTTTTGGCTACTACAAATAATACTGCTCTAAGAGCTCACATGCAGGTTTTTGTGTGAAAATAATATTCATTTCTCTGGAATAAATGCCCAAGAGAACAGTTGCTGGGTCATATGGTGGTTGCATGTTTAGTTTTATAACAAACTGCCAAACGTTTTCCAGAGTAGCTAAATCATTTTACTTTCCCACAAGCAATGTGTGAGTGATCCAATTTCTTTGCATCATCCCCAGCATCTGGTGTTGTAATTATATTTTTTAATTTTAGCATTTTGATAATTGTGTAGTTTTGTCTTGTTGTGTTTTCAATTTTTGTTTCCCTAATGGCTAACAAAGATGAACATCTTTTCACATGCTTATTTATCATCTGTATATATCCTCTTTAATAAAATGCTTATTTAGGGCTTTTGCCCATTTTCTAATTGGATTGCTTGTTTTTTATTTCTGAGTTTTTAGAATTCATTAAATATTCTATATTTTATTCCTTTTTCAGATATCTGATGTTCAAATGTCTTCTAGTTTGTAGGGTGTGTTTTCACTCTTTAACACGGTCTTTCACAGAAGTTTTAAATTTGATGAAGTCCAATTTATCAAATTTTTCTTTAAGGATTATGCTTTTGGTGTCAAGTCTAAGAACTTTTCACCTAGATTTTGAAGATTTTCTCCTATTTTTTGTTAAGTTTTATAGTTTATGCTTTATATTTAAGTGGATGATCCATGTTAAGTTAATTTTATATAAGGTGTGAGGTTTGAGTTTGTTTTTTTTTTTAAGTTTTCTTTTGCCTATGAATGTTTAATTGTTCCCAAACCATTTATTTAAAAGACTATTATATTAGTCCATTCTCACATAGCAGTAAAGAACTACCTGAGACTTGGCAGTTTATAAAGAAAACAGGTTTAATTAACTCACAGTTCTGCAGACTGTACAGGACGCATGACTGGGGTGGCCTCGGGAAACTTACAATCATTTCAGAAGGCAAAGGGAAAGCAGACATATCTTCACATGGTGACAAGAGACAGAGAGAGAATAAATGGGGAAGTGCCACGCACTTTTAAACCATCAGATCTCACGAGAACTCACTGACTGTTATGAGAACAGCAAGGGGGAAATCTGCCCCCACGATCCAATCACTTCCTACCAGGTCCCTCCCCCAGCACTGGGAATTGCAATTCAAGATGTGATCTGAATCTCATCTTGAATTGTAAATCCTCATAATCACCATGTGTCAAGGGAGAGCCCAGGTAGAGGTAATTGAATCATGGGGGTGGTTTCCCCCATGCTGTTCCTATGACAGTGAGTGAGTTCTCACGAGATCTGATGGTTTTGTAAGGGCCTCCTCCCCCTTCACTCAGCACTTCTCCTTCCTACTGCCTTATGAAAAGGGTGCCTTGCTTCCCCTTCACCTTCTGCCATGATTGTAAGTTTTCTGAGGCCTCCCCAGCCATGCTGAACTGGGAGTCAAGTAAACCTCTTTCCTTTATAAATTACCCAGTCTTGGGCTGCTTTTTTTTTATAGTAGTATGAAAACAGACTAATATTCATATAAACTATCTTCCCTACAGTGAACTGCTTTTGCACCTAGTGCATGCTTTTGCACAATTAATTGAACATAATTGTGTGTGTCTATTTCTGAGTTCTCTGTTCTGTACCATTGATCTATGTGTCTATCTCTCCACCAAACTGACATTGTCTTGATTACTTTAGCTTACACAGTAAGCCTTAGTATTAGGTAGAGTTATTTCTGCCACTTTTTTGGGAGGCTGAATAATGGCCCTAAAACTATCCAGGTCCTAATACCTGAAACTTGTGAATGTTCCTTATACAGTTGGCCCTTAAACAACATTAGTTTGAACTGTGTGAGTTCACTTATGGGTGAATTTTTCGAGATAAACATATTGAAAAAATTTGGGGGGTTTCTGAAAACTTGAAAAAAATTGAAGATGAACCACACAGCCTAGAAATATTAAAAAATTAAGAAACAGGCATGTACTAAATGCATAAAATATGTAAATGCTGGTCTATTTGATTATTTGCTACAATAAAATATACACAAATTTATTATAAAAAGTTAAAATGTATCAAAATCTATACAAACAGACCACTTACAGTTGAGAGAAATGTAAAGAAACACGAAGATACAGTTGATATGGTTTGGCTCTGTGTCCCCACCCACATCTCATCTTGAATTGTACACCCATAATTCCCATGTGTTGTGGGAAGGACCTGGTGAGAGATAATTTGAATCATAGGGGTGGTTTCTCCCATACTGTTCTCATGGTAGAGAATAAGTCTCACAAGATCTGATAGTTTTACCAGGGGATTCTACTTTTGCATCTTCCTCATTTTCTCTTGCCGCCACCATGTAAGAAGTACCTTTTGCCTCCTACCATGATTCTGAGGCCTCCCCAGCCATGTGGAACAGTAAGTCCAATTAAACCTCTTTTTTTCCCCCCAGTCTCCAGTTTGTCTTTATCAGCAGCATGAAAATGGACTAAATCAACAATATTCAATCATAACAGCATAAAATTAACTATAGTACATATTACTTTAATAATTTTGTGGCCACCTCCTGTTGCTATTGTTGTGAGTTCAAGTGTTGTGCCCATCCACTTAAAATGCTGATGACGCTAAGCATCTCCATGTGAGCAGTGTGTCTTTCCAGCAAATTGCCTATCACAGTAAAAAGTGATCTCTTGAGGTTCTCATGTATTTTTTATCATGTTTGGTGCAACACCATAAATAACACCATGGGAACTATATGACGTGTCACTAGTGATGCTGGAAGGTCTCCTAAGAAGCAGAGAAAAGTCTTGACATCACACACAAAAAAAGTTGAATTGTTCGATATGTAACATAGCTTGAGCGCTGCAACTGAGACCTCAATCTGCCGTTTCAAGATAAATAAATCTAGCGTAAATAAATCTGTTGTAAACAAAGAAAAGTACATTTGTGAAGCTATTGCTTCAAGTGTGAAAACCTGTACTTTCTGTAAAACATCTTTCTCGTATTGAAAATCCAATTTTTATGTGGGTGCAGGATTGCTGTAAGAAAGGCATACCTATAGACTCTAATGTGATTCGAGAAAAAGTGAAGTCATTATATGACAACTTTAAGGAAAAACAAGATGAAGGATCTAAAGTTGGAGAATTTCATGCCAGTAAAGAACAATTTGATAATTTTAGAAAGAGATTTGGCTCTAAAAATGTCAAGGTTACAGGAGAAGAAACTCTTGCTGACCAAGAGGCAGCAGACAAGTTTCCAGATGCCATTAAGAGAAGAAAAAGGAAATTTGCCTGAACAACTTTTCAATGTAGACAGAGGTGTTCTATTCTGGAGGAAAAAAATGCTACAGAGGACATTGATTAGTAAGGAAAAGAAGTGAACACCAGGATTTTTGGCAGGAAGGGATGGGCTAACCCTACTGTTTCATGCAAATGCAGTTGGGTTTATGATAATGGCTGCCCTTCTCTATAAAGCTGCTAACCCCCAAACCTTGAAAGCAAAAGATAAACACCAGTTGCCAATTTTTTGTTGTTGTTGTTGTTGTTGTTGTTGTTGTACAGCAAGAAGGCCTGGACAAGAAAGGCCCTTTTTCTACCTTGGTTCCATTGATGCTTTGTCCCTGAAATCAAGAAGTCCCTTACCAGTTAAAAACTGCCTTTTAAAGTTATTTTAATACTGGACAATGCCCTTGACCACTAGAACCCCATGAGTTCAACACTGAAAGTTGTGAAATGGTCTCCTTGACTCCCAAACACAATATCCCTAATTCATTCTCCACAGATGGGTCATGAGGACTTTTAAGGCTGATTATACACAGTACACTATGGAAACAATTGTCAACTCTGTGGAAGAAAACCCCAGTAGAGAGAACATCATGAAAATCTGGAAAGATTACACCATTAAACATGTCATCATTGTTATAGAAAAAGCCATGAATGTCATCAAGCCCACAGCGATAAATTCCTGTTGGAGAAAACTGTGTCCAGATGTTGTGCATGACTTCACAGGATTTACAACAGAGCCCAGTCAAGGGAATCATGAAACAGATTGTGGATATGGTTAAAAAGGTAGAAGATGAAGAATTTCAAGATCTGGATCTTGGGGAAATTCAAGAACTAATAGACACCATACCAGAGGGATTAACAGATGATGACTTGATGAGTGCTTCTGAACTGGTGCCAGATTATGAGGAAGAAGATGTAGAAGAAGCAGGCCAGAAAGCAAATTGACATTAAACAATCTTCCAAAACAGTTCTGATTATTCAAGACCTCTTTTGACACTTTTTTGGTGATGTAGATCTTTCTAATGGGCATTAAAACTAAAGCAAATGGTGAAAGAAGGATTGGTATTATAGAAGCATTTCTAGAGAAATGAAAAAGCAAAAAAGTCAGGAAGAAATCATGTTCTATTTCTGTAAAGTTACTAGAGAAATAAAAAAGCAAAAGCATCAGACAGAAATCATTTCTGTCTAGAAATAATTACAAATAGAAATACAAATCATGTTGTATTTCTACAAAGTTACACTGACTGTGCCTGCCTCTCCTGCTTCTTGCCTCCCCTTCTGCCTCCTCTTCTTTTTCCACCTCTGCCACCCCTGAGATAGCAAGTGCATTTTCTCCTTTTCTTCCCCTGAGACAGCAAGTCCAAATCCTCCTTTTCTTCTTCCTCCTCAGTCTACTTAGCATGAAGATAATGAGGATGAAGACCTTTGTGTTGATCCACTTCCACTTAATTAATAGTAAATATATTTTCTCTTTTTAATAATTTTCTTAATGACATTTTCTTTTTTCTAGTTTATTGTAAGAAAAAATATATACAAATATACAAAATACATGTGAATCAACTATTCATGTTATCAGTAAGACTTCCATCAACAGTAGGCTATTAGTAGTTAAGTTTTCGGGGAGTTGAAAGTTATATGCAGGTATATTCCTAAGTATTTTCATTTGTTTATTTATTTTTGCAGCTATTATAAAAGAAGTTGAGTTCTTGATTTAATTCTCAGTTTGGTCACTATTGGTGTATAGCAGTGCTACTGATTTGTGTACATTAATTTTGTATCCCGAAACTTTGCTGAATTCATTTATCAGTTTTAGGAGGTTTTTGGATGAATCTTTTGTGTTTCCTAGATACATGATCATATCATCAGCAAACAGCAACAGTTTGACTTCCTCTTTACTGATTTGGATGCCCTTTATTTCTTTCTCTTGTCTGATTGCTCTGGCTAGGACTTCCAATACTATGTTGAATAGAAGTAGTGAGAGTGGGCATCCTTGTCTTGTTCCAGTTCTCTGGGAGAATGCTTTCAACTTTATCCCACTCAGTATAATGTTGGCTGTGGGTTTGTCATAGATGACTTTTATTACCTTAAGGTATGTTCTTTCTATGCCAATTTTGCTGAGGATTTTAATCATAAAAGGGATGCTAGATTTTGTCAAATGTGCTTTTTCTGTGTCTATTGAAATAATCATGTGATTTTTGTTTTTAGTTCTGTTATGTGGTGTATCACATTTATTCACTTTGTATATTAAACCATCCCTGAATCCCTGAAAGGCCTCTACAAGAAAAACTACAAAATACTGCCGAAATAAATTATAGATGACACAAACAAATGGAATCATATCCCATGCTCATGGATGGATAGAAGCTACAAGATACTCAAAGAAAGCAGCAAGAAAAAAACAATCTTATCAAAAAGTGGGCTAAGGACATGAAGAGACAATTCTCAAAGAAGATATACAAATGATGCTCAACATCACTGATAATCAGGGAAATGCAAATTAAAACCACAATGCAATACCTCCTTAGTCTTGCAAGAATGGCTATAAAAAAAAAAAAAAAGATATTGGCATGGATGTGGTGAAAAGGGAACACTTTTATGCTGCTGGTGGGAATGTAAACTAGTACAACCACTGGGAAAAACAGTGTGAAGACTCCTTAAAGAACTAAAAGTAGATCTACCATTTGAACCACCAATCCCACTACAGGATATCTACTCAGAGGAAAATAAATCATTACATGAAAAAAATACTTGCACACGCATGTTTGCAGCAGCATAATTCACAATTGCAAAAATATGGAACCAGCCCAAATGCCCATCAGTCAAAAAGTGGATA
The DNA here is from genome assembly GCF_002776525.5 of Piliocolobus tephrosceles. Taxonomy (NCBI): domain Eukaryota; kingdom Metazoa; phylum Chordata; class Mammalia; order Primates; family Cercopithecidae; genus Piliocolobus; species Piliocolobus tephrosceles. The sequence goes on from NC_045434.1 coordinate 154,155,807, forward strand.
AAGAAAATGTGGTACATATATACCATGAAATACTACCCACCCATAAAAAGGAATGAAATAATGGCATTTGCAGCAATCTGGACGAAATTGAAGACCATTATTCTAACTGAAGTAATTCAGGAATGGAAAATCAAACCTCGTATGTTCTCACTCATAAGTGGGAGCTAAGCTATGAGGATACAAAGGCATAAGAATGATACAATGGACTTTGGGGACTCAGAAGAAGTGTGGGAGGGGGGTGAGGGATAAAAGTGTACAAGTATAATGTACACTGCTTGAATGATAGCTGCACCAAAATCTCATAAGTCATCACTAAAGAACTTATTCATGTAACCAAACACCACCTGTTCCCCCAAAACTACTGAAAAAATTTTAAAAATGTTATATGCAGATTTTCTATCAGGCAAGGTGCCACCACCACTAGTCCCCACATTGTTCAAGCATCAACTATATAGGAGAAGGGACTTTGCAGAAGGGATTAAGGATCTTGAGAGATGGGACAATTATTCTTTATTGTCTATGTGGGCCCTAAATAAATTATATGTGTTTGTATACAAGGGAGGCAAAGGAAGATTTTACTACAGAAGAGAAGGCAGTATGACTATGAAAGCAGAATTGGAGTAATGCACCCATGAGCCAATGAGGCCAGCAGCAACTAGAAGCTGGAAAAAGATTCTCTCCTGGGGCCTCCTGAAGGAACCATTGCTGTCACACCTGGACTTTAGTCCAGTGAAACAGAATTTGGACTTCCAGCCTCCAAAACTGTAAGATAACAAATGTGCCTTGTTTTAAGTCACCAAGTTTGTGTTAACTTATTATATCAGTCATAGGAAGCTAACACACAATTTCTTCTTCTTTTTTCAAGACTGTTTGAACTATTCCAGGTTTTGTGTTTGTCCATATAAATTTTAGAGCAGTTCATCTACATTTACAAAAAAATCTTGCTGAGATTTTGATGGGAATTACATTAAATCTACATAGCTCATTTCTGAAAGAACTGACATCTTTACTATGTTAAGTGTTCCAATCCCATGAGCATAGTATGTCGTGTCACTTATTTAGGTCATCTATAATTTCTTTCATAAGCATTTTGTAACTCAGTATACAAATTCTGCATGTCTTTTATTGTGTTTATAATTATTTCATTTTCTTTAGAGCAATTGTAAGTAGTACTGTGTTTTAAATTTTGGCTTACAAATTTTTGTTGTTAGTATATAGAAATACAATTGATTCTTGTGTATTGATATTATATCCTGTGGCGGTTGCTAAACTCAGTGATGTGGTTTGGCTATGTCTCCACCCAATTTCATCTTGAATTGTAGTTCCCATAGTTCCCACATGTTGTGGGAGGGACCCGGTGAGAGGTAATTGAATCATGGGGGCGGTTACCCCCATGCTGTTCTTGTAACAGTGAGTGAGGTCTCACGAGATCTGATGGTTTTATAAGGGGCTTTTCCCCCTTTGCTAGGCACTTCCCTCTCCTGCCACCATATGAAAAAGGATGTGTTTGCTTCTCCTTCCACCATGATTGTAAGTTTCCTGAGGTCTTCCCAGCCATGCAAAACTGTGAGTCAATTAAACCTCTTTCCTTTATGTTACCCAGTCTTGGGAAGTTCTTTATAGCAGCATAAGCATGGACTAATATACTCAGTTATTAGTGTTAGGATATTTCTTGGAATTTTCTACATAGAAAGTCATATTATCTAGAAATAGTAGCAGTTTAATTTATTTCCTAATTATTGTGACTTATTTTTTGGCTTTATTTTGGTAGGCAGAAATTCCAGATTTATGATGACTAGGAATGGTGACAGTAGACATTCTTGTCTTAGCCCTGATCTTAGGTGGAAAGCATTCAGACTTTAACCTTATGTGTGATGTTAGCCGCAGTGTTTTTGTAGATGCCCTTTATCATGTTGAGGTAGTTTTCCTTCATTACTAATTTGCACAATGTCAGACTTTATAACGTGCTTTTTCTGCTTCAATTGATATAATCATGTTGTCCTTCCTTAGCCTGTTAATGCAACGAATTACATTATTGATTTTTAAGTGTTGAACCAACCATGTATAGCTGGAATAAATCTTACTTGTTCATGGAGTAAAATTCTCTTCATATATTACTGGATTCCATTTTCTAATATTTTGTTGCAGATTTACATCTAAGTTCATGAGAGATACTGGAGATACTGCCTGAGAGTTTTTTGAGGTTTTTTTGGTACTCTCTTTGTCTGGTTGTGGCATCAGGATAATACTGGCCTCATGTAAAATGACTTAGGAAGTTTCCCTCTTTTTCTGTTTTTTGGGGTAATTGTGTAAAATTGTGTTAAGTCTTCTTTAAATATTTCGTAGTATTCTCTAGGGAAATCATTTAGGCCTGCAGATTTATTTTGAGGGAATTTTAAATTACAAATTCAATGTATTTAATGGTTTAGGACCATTCATACGTTTCATCTTAGATGATTTTTGGCAGTATATGTTTTTTGAGAAATTTGTATGTTTCTTCTAAGTTGTTGAATTTGGGCATAAACTGTATATATCATTCCTTTACTATCCTTTTAATCACTATAGGGTCTTTAGTGATAAACCATTTTTTAATTTCTAATATTGATGATTGTGTATTTTTCTTTTTATCTTTGTCAGTATTATTATAGGTTTATATATTTTATTGAAATTTTTGAAGAACTACCTATTGATTTAATTATGTTCTTATTTTCAATTTCTTCGACTTCTGCTCATTATTATTTCCTTCCTTAAATTTGCTTTCAGTTTCTATTATTCTTTTTCTAATTTATTGAGGTAAAAATGTAAATTTTTGATTTGAGACTTTTACTTTAATGTAAGCATTTGGTGCCATAAAATTTTCTCTCAGCCCTGTTACAGGTGCATCTTACATATTTTGATATATGTTATATTTTCAATTTTATTATGTTCTATGTATGTTTTTAACATCCTTTGACACTTCCTTTTCAACTCATGGATTATTTAGAAGTATTTTGTTTCATTTCCAAGTGTGTAGAGATTTTGTGGATAATTTGCCACACGTGGTCAATAAATACACAGTACACATGGAATGAATAAAATGAGAGACATGCATAAATAATTACAATACAGTGTGGTAAGTTATTTTGATGGTAATACAGCAGTCTATGAGAGCAGAGGAAGGGCAGTGAACCCAACCTATGGTAGTAGGACAGAGGGGTAGGTGGTGCAAATCAAGGAAACCTTTGAGGGTGAAGGCTATATAGGTTAAGCTATGAGTAATGGAAAAATCTAAAATGACAGTGGCTTAGGTGAAATAGAAGTTTATTTCTTCCTCATAGGCAAAAAGTCTGTAGCTAGTCAGTCTAGGACTCACGTGGTACTCCAAAGTGTCAGGGATCAGACTCCTCCTATCTTCTTTCTCCACTTACTTTGCTTGTCTTCTTTTCATGGTTCAAGAAGGTTGCTGAAGCTGTAACATCATTCACACATTCCAGTCAGTAAGAAAGAGGAGAATGGAAGAGCATTGTTCTTCCCTTTGTGTATACTTCCTTTAGTTGTACTCATCACTTCCCTAAACGTCTCACTGTCAGAGTTTAGTTCATGCCCTTCTCTTCAGGTTTCAGGGAAGTGGGCACATATCTTCAGAGAGGTTGGCACATATATCCTTTATCTTCTTAGGATAAAGAAGATATGCACCCTGCCAAGTTAAGGGTTACCATGGAAGAAAAGAATATATGTGAATATAGTTAGAGGTTTCTGTCACAAGACACCTCCCAAATCTACATTATGTACTTCTGTGAACTCTATTAATCGAAGAAGCCATTCCTTATTACAATTCTCAGTTCAGACTATCTCATCTCTTTAATCACCATGGACATGCTTCATGGAGTGGAGACTGCACCAACACAAGAGGAGATATGGCTGAATTGGTGAAGACTCTTTCTCTTCATGGATCTCAGCTTTGTTGACCATAATACAGAAGTTTGGGACAATATAATCTCTTAGGTCTATCCCCACAAAAATCCATAGATGAGAGAGAAATTTTGCAATATTACTGCTTGGATGGGAGCAAGAGAAAGGGGGATACAAATCATTCTTTCAATTCTTTGAAAGAACTAACTGTTCTAAGGAGCTGGAATCTACAGCTCTTAGCCTTATGTGACTATTGTGCCCCTGAAATGTGGCTAAAGTGAAATGTGTTGTATGTATAAAATACAGTCTGGACTTAGTATGAAAAGAATAAATGTAGAATATCTCATCATTTTGTGTATTTATTACTTGTTGAAATGATAATATTTTGAATACTTTGGGTTAAATGAAATACATTATTAAAATTACTTTCATGTTTCTTTTCACTTTTTTAAATATGGCCATAGGGAAATTTAAAATTATACATATGGCTCATCTTCGTGACTCACTCTATGTTCCTACTGATCAGTGCTGATCTGTAAGACTGGCTGTTGGAACCAATTTCTAATTTGAGTTTGATTAAATACATTAGGATCAACAATCAAGTGTCTTAGAAAAATGATAGCATATATTTAAAATTCTATGCATTGTCAGATGTCTGAAGAATTTCATGAATTTCAAGATGAACACAAGTATAACAAAATCCACTGAGATATGTTTGCATACAAATAAATTTGAATCTCATATCTGTAAGCTACATCTGTAAACCTGGACTCACAGGCCCAGAGCTTAGAAAAAAAAGTCAGATTTAGTGATTTCAGGGCATTCGTAACGTTAAAAATGAATGAAAACTGAAAGTATTTCCATTGCACTGATATACAGTCAGTATCAGGCTACTGATACTGACTCTCAAAGCTGCCATCCATTTGATATTAAGGAGTGGTGGAAAGAAACCTAGTGTGGAGATGAACACAATTTTGCAAACTGTGACTCAATAAATTTAACGATTTGACATATTGTGGGTGTATGTGAGTTCACAGATGCCCTCTGTTCTGTCCTCTAGGTGAATGGCTATGGGCTAGAGAAGATTTCTCAAACTCAAAACAGCACTGGAGTCCCCCATGTCCTGCCTCAAGACTTCCTTTATAGTTCCCTCTGAGCACATCACTCCATATACCCTTTCCCCAACCAGCCTGGAAAATTAGCTGTCCTCCAAATATCCCATGCCGTCTTTTCTTTGTGGTCTATTCACTCACGATGTTTTTCCTTTCCTTTTCTGCCTATCAAAATGTTATTCATCCTTGAAGACCCAGCTCAAATACCAGATACCACTCCCTTTGAAAGCTTCCCAGTTTTTCAGTAATTCATTCACATGTTATGAAGAGTTGCCAATATTCCAGCCTTATGACAAGCCCTGGGGTGTAGAGTCCAAGCCTTTATGAAGCTTGTAATTCTACCACAGGAAACAGGTAAGAAAACAAAAATCCACCATAGAATAGGCAAGTGCTATGAGATAGGTCCATTTCTCACCCTGCTATTATACTGGCCTTTGAAAAATGCGATTTAATTAGACTGCTGCTTTTCTTAAGACTTATCATTTGCTAGATATTCTGACAAATGTACACAAAACCATGCAAAGACATGTGTTACAGCATCATTCAGTCTGCCTGGGGGTGACTCTCATGTAAGGGTTAGAGAGAGAGAGAGAGAGCAAGGTTGTATAAGCATAATAGAAAATTCTTCTGGAAGGATATACAAGAAATTGTTAGTAGGCATTGGCTCTAAGAAGGGAAATGGCAGTTTAGTGGGGAAGGGAGACCCATTTTTTATTTAATACCATTTAATGCCTTTTGAATTTTATTCCCATTGAGTTACATATGTTTTAATTTTTTTTTTTTTTTTTTAGATAATTTCCTTATGAGTCTCAGAAGGAATGGACAGAGTAAAGACTAGAATCCAAATCTTCTGACACCAACCTCAGTGCTTTTCCAATTTTATTTAATATTAAAGTAATCCCAGTGAGGAGCCACATGGTCTAATTAAAACAAACAAACCGTAAATGTATTGTACATCTGCATATGGCATATACCAGATGAGAAATAGATGAAGCTCAGAACAGTTAAATAAGTAACCCAAGATTACTTATAATAGAGAGTTGCAGGTACTAGTCGTGCTGAGATCACTGTAACTGGGATTCTCACCCAAATCACCTGACGTCATCAAAATGAGCCCAGAGTTAGAAAACGTGGGTTTAATCTCCATGTCTTTTCTTTCTTGGTGTGTGACCTACTGAGTTGTGCAAATGAAATATATCACCCATGAAATCATTGTTTACAATGCCTGACACCCGTTAGATGAATTAGATGTCTCCTTCACTTTTTACTTGCCCTAGATACTCACTCCATGGCTAAAATATCATTCTACCCAACACCCACTACCTCTGGACCCTCAGAGATTATGTTTATCTGATATTTGTAAAAGAAGCACATCTTAACAATTCCATTTCTAAAAGCTCTACATTCCGGCGTGGGGGGTGACTAGCCTGCCATGTTAACGCATGTCCTCCTGTTTACTCCTTTCTCTTTGAAATCTCATGTGGCCTCTTTGTAAAGGTAGTCATGGACCAAAAGAGAGTGATTTGAAGGAAAATGACTGGGACTTGCAACTCTCTATTAGTATGTTATTCTTTGCAACCTGAAGCTGAACATCATGAAATGTATTTGTTCCTAGTGCAATTTAAATGTGAAATGAGCCATGCTGTGAAGCTGGGCTATTTGAGGACAAGGCAGTTCTTCACGTATTTGGAACTGTTGCTTGAAAATGCCCACCAGAGTGAAAATGCCCCCTGCCCTGATGGTATGGATATACTTTAAGGTGCTCACTTTAATATCAGCTCTGCCATGCTTAACTAGCTGGTGGTCTGTGGCAACTTCTGTGGATTGCAGTTTTTTCATCTTTAAAATGATAGAATTTTAAACTCAAGGTCCATAGCAGGCAAGTGGGGAGTCTAAATGATGGTATAAGAGGAGTTACATTCCAAGTCGTATCCCAAGTGTCTTGCCAAACCTGTTGTGAATACAGAGCCTTCACCTCTAGTTCTAAACTATAGCTCAATAAAGACCCAACCTTCATTCCTCCTTCCTTACAGCCCACTCAACTACATCTGTTCTTTGCCACTCAGGTTAACACTGCCTCGGTTAGACCTTCTCTGATTGTCCAGACTGGGTTATATCTCCATCGTAAGTTCCCATCAAACCTGACCTTCCCCTTTGCAGCACTGTTTGTTTAATAGTTTACCAACCAGACAGAGAAGACGACTCATGAGCATGAGGTCATGTGTGATGCTTGCTCACTAGTGTATCTCTAATGTCTAGAACAATATATGAACTCACTAGGGGCTGAATAAGTACATGTTTATGAAGGAAGTCACATTTTACAGAGGAAATTGAGACTCAGAAAGATTAACTATCTTCCAGGGCACAGAGCTAGGATGGAGCGAAATTGGGATTCAAGCCTAGATTTGCCCAATTCCAAAAGCCCTGATCTCTGAACCACCATAAGCCAAGAGCACAGACCCATATTCTGCTTCCTAAGTTCCCAACCTGCCCCAAAGGAGAGGAAAGGTAAGCCAATATGAAGGTAGAATTTTACTTTTAAGTTAGAATAATTAACTGACTTTTCTGTGCATATTAAAAATAAGAACATATGCTTAGAAATGCAATGACTCTCATGTTGCAGGGAAACTTGTTGCTTTGTGGTTGACTTTATCAGGTCTGAAGCAGAAAAGCTTCCAGGGGCATCAGATGCCAGTAAGAGACCAAACAATTTCCTGGCAGCATCAGGAAGAAAAGTTCACAAGTAACCTTCTTACAATACCAGAACACAATAGGAGAAAAGATGATGTCGCTATAAGACTTAGAACTACAAGAATGAGGCCAGGCCAGGAGCTGGAGGAGGCCATGGCATGTGCCACATGTACAAGAAGGAAGCGGATTCTAGATCCTGGAGTACAAGTGAGACACACAGCAGCGTCCCTAATCCAGAGGGAGGTATTTTTAAAATTGTATTTATTTATTTATTTATTTGTATTTAATTATTTAATTTTATTTGTTTATTTATTTTTTGAGATGGAGTCTCACTTTGTTGCCCAGGCTGAAGTGCAGTGGCACCATCTCGGCTCACTATAGCCTCAGAGGGAGGTATTTTTAAAAAACATAATGTTTTTACTAATAACCAACAAATACTGGGCTCTCTGCCCATCCATTCATCTATCTGTTAAATATTTACTGGAAGTCTACTGGGTATTGGGGACTTTTCTAGGTGCTGAGGATACAGAAATGAATGTAACAAACTGGGTCTTTCCCTTGATAGAACACCATTCTAGTGGGTGGGTAGTATGGGGAGGAGACACAATAATCAAATACCTAAATATCATACATGCATTCATACATACTATAATGTCAAACAATGATAAGCGTAATGAAGAAAAATAACACAGCATGAAGGAACCAAGAGTGGCCAAGGATGCTCTTCAGATAATGTGACCAGGACACTTTGCTAAGCATGTGACAAAAACATGATTGTGTGTAATTCGTATAACCACCCTCTAAAGTGGATATTAGTATTTTTACAGCAGAGGAAATGGAAAAGTAGTAGATTAACTTACTTGTCCAAGAATCAGACTCAAACCCAAACCTATCTCATGCCAAAGCCCACGTTTGATGCTTATGCTCTGTAATCCCAGAGATTTGGGCTGTCCAGAGCTGAGTCAGGTAAGACCTGGCTTGTTGTTATTATTTTGTTCCAGCACAAACATTTATTAAGTTTGTATGATGTGTTGGACTCTGCACCAAGCTCTGGGAGATAGGCTCCATCCTTGCTCTAAAGGAGGATACCATCTGGTAGGAATGTGGACCATGAGGTAGGCACCTTGAAATGGTATCTGACATAATGTAGGCCTTTAGTCAATGTGTGCTGACTAGGTGAATGAGGGAAGAATGAACAAATGGCTCTCTGTGTGCATGACGAGATGATATTGGAGGGCTTGGTAAAAACACAGCTGCCTGTGCCCCAGCCTGGAGAGGTGGCTTCAGTAGGTTTGGAAGAGGACTCAAACATCTGTGATGTCCAAAGGTTGAAAGTTAATTCTGAGGTCCGAGTCAACTGTTACATATTTGGGAATGACGCAAGTTGGTTGCTTAACACAGCAATTATTAACAATTATAAATAAGCAGATTAGATCAACTTATAATTACAGAAATTATATTTAAAACAAATATGCTCAAATTCAAAATACTCAGAATTCATCGCTGTAATTCCTAATGATTTTACTACACTCAACTATTACCTGTGCTCTTGAGTTTTGCATCATTTGTATGTGTGTGGTGAAAATGCTCTATGAGGCGGACAACTGCATACCCCTTTTGATCTCTCTGTTCAGTGATGTCGTGTTGGCAGCCTGAAACTGGCCACTGCAGGAGCATTTATACAATGGAAATTGCCAGACACTACTAATAAGGGCTTTGTCCCATTGGAGAGCCAGTTGTTTATTATTCACCAGCACACCACTAGCACATTGAACTGTAAGAACCACTGAGTGGGAAGAGGGTGAATTCAAATCAACTGTGCCACTCACTGGCTGTGTGACCTGAGCAGTTTCTAAACCTCTCTGAGCCTAAATTTTCTTAGCTCTAGACTAGAACTGATGTTATCTTTCCTCCTCCCTGACCCTCCCTGGCCTTGCCTCAGCCAAACTTAAAGGAGGAGGCCAGGCGTGGTGGCTCACGCCTGTAATCCCAGACTTTGGGAGGCCGAGGTAGGTGGAACACCTGAGGTCAGGAGTTCAAAACCTGTAATCCCAGCTACTTGGGAGGCTGAGGCAGGAGAATTGCTTGAACCTGGGAGACAGACGTTGCAGTGAGCCAAGATCGCACCACTGCACTCCAGCCTAGGGGACAGAGCAAGACTCCATCTCAAAAAGAAAAAAAGAAAAAGAAAAGAGAAGAAAATGAGTCGAATGTGGTAGCTTACACCTGTAATCCTAACACTTTGGGAGGCCAAGGTGGGTGGATCATTTGAGGTCAGGAGTACGAGACCAGCCTGGCCAACCTGGTGAAACCCCGTCTCTACTAAAAATACAAAATTTAGCCAGGTGTGGTAGCACGTGCCTGTAATCCCAGCTACTCGGGAGGCTGAGGCAGGAGAATCGCTTGAGCCTGGGAGGCAGAGGTTGTGATGAGCCGAGATCGCGCCACTGCACTCCAGTCCGGGAGGCAGAGTGAGACCCTGTCTCAAAAAAAAAATAAAAGAAAAAAACATTGAAGGAGAAAATGCAGGTATAACAATTATTTGCTTAGCACACAAGAGGTCTTCAGCAAGTCAGCCTCGTAGATACTCTTGTAAAGCTCAAAGGAAGGCTTTCACTAAGTGGTGACTCTTGTGCAGAAGAATTAAGCAGACGAAAAAGAAGCAGAGAGAAACGATTATGGTAATGGAGAAGCACCAAGGGGGCTGGGACTGGGAGAGAAAGAGTGAGAACATATTTTGGGGTACTCTGAATGGTTCCACTGCTAGAGCAGTGGTTCTGAAACTTTCTAGTCTTGGGACCCCTTTATAATATTAAAAATTATTAAGCACCCTCAAAAGATTTTGTACATGTGGGATATATTTATTGGTATTTACCATATTAAATGTTGAAACTGTAAACATTTTTAAATCTGTATTATTTATTAATTTAAAATAATAATAAACCCACTATACATTATATGCTAACAAAAATATCTTTTATAAAAAACAAGTATATTTTTCAAAACAAAAAAATTAGTGAGAAGCTAGTATAGATCTACATCTTTGCAAATCTCTGTAATGTCTGGCTTAATCAAAGACAGCTGGATTCTCATATCTACTTTTGCATTCCATCTGTTACAATAGCACACATCATGCAGTTTTTGGAAAATGCCACCGTAAACTCATGAGAAAATGAAAGTGAATAAAGCAAATGATGTGTTAGTATTACTATGAAAATAGTTTCGACCTAAGACTCCTTTACAGGGCCCGGAAACCCCATTGGTCCTAGAACCACACTTTGAGAACCTCTCCTGTAGCACATAAAATTCAAAGTATATAACCGAAAAACTGATGGGTTGAAAAGGTAAAACTTGAGAGAGAAGCAGGGGCCAGATGGTATCTTATGGAGTTCATGAAGAGCTGTTGAGGGCTTAAAAGCCAGAGAGTGATAGGGCCACTTTTTTTATTTTGCAAAGATCATGGCTATGATGAGAAAAGTAGATTAAATCAGCCAAGAAAGGGTTATGAAAGGGGGACCAATTAGGAGGTTGTTGCCCTAAAGCAGATGAGACATGAAAGTGGCCTGAATTGCAGTCAGGGCAGTCTTGTGGGGGTAGGAAAGGCGGGTGGGTGACTCCTAAGTTTCTGACTTGGGCAGCTGAATGGATGGCAGGGACATAAAAGGAAGAATAGGTTTGAAATAGGAAATAATTAACTCTACTTTTTATATGTAAGTAGAATTTTCTAGAAGATTGTTGACAGATGGGACAGAAAACAGGAGTGGTATTTGGGCAGGCAATGGTATAGCATAGGAAAGCTCAAATCAAGGCTTAGAGGGACAACTTGATTTGACTGTGGTCACACAGCTTCTAAATGTGTTTAACATTTTTAACAGGATAAATGTATGAAAGGGATTATTGCAGAACCTGGCATATAGTGGTACCTAAATAAATGAGTTACTTTTATTTTTTTTACCATCATTTGTCTATTTTTCTCTAAGTTTCAAATGAATTAGTGACATTCATCTGGGATAATGCAATGTATGGGCTTAAAGAGAAAGGCTTAATGCAATTTCCTTCAGGCTTGTAGTCAAGAAAATTAAGGTTGGAAAATATAAGGTAGCTATTCTGCAACTTGCTATGGAAAAATGGGAACAGTATAGAAATCTGTGAGCAAGATTATTAAGCATCTACCACCACAATGCTTCAGGAACAGAAGAAATCTGATGCCAAGTTGTACAGCTACAGCAGAGGGTTTGGCCATAATCACAATAAATAGCACCAACATTGACCACACAAGTGATGAATGATATGGGTACGGTTTATAGTCAGGGACAGGCTGTCCAAAAGGAGAAGGGATATACATGGTCAGTAAAAGCTCATATATATATTGTCTTAGCTCATCCAGGCTTCTATAACAATACCATAGACAGGGTGGCTTATAAACAACAGAAATTTACTTCTCATAGTTCTGGAGGCTGGGAAGTTCGTAATCAAGACTGACCGATTCAGCATCTGGTGAGGGCCTGCTTCCTCGTTCATAGATGGCCATCTTGCTGTGCCCTCACACAGTAGAAGGGGTTAGGGAGCTCTCTGGAGTGTTTCCTACACAACACTGATCCTATTATGAAGGATTATACCCTCAGGATCCAATCACCTCCCAAAGGCTCCACTCCAAATACCATCACATTGGGGATTCGGTGTTAATATATGAAAATTGGGAGAGATATAAACCTTCAGTCTATAGCAGCTGCCATTCATTCATACATTACTCAACAAGAATTTCTTCAGTATCCAACTAGAGACAGAGCAAGTTGTTTAGGTTCCATGGGAGTTGTAAAGTGGAATGAGACTGGGATCCTACCTTGAAGGAAGCTACAAGACAGATAAGAAATGTTTCTTGAGCTCTTACATTGTGCCAGACACTGTCCTAAGTATTTTACACATATCAGCTCTTTGGATCTTCATAACAAATGAATAGATTACATATTGCAGCTGTAGTTTCCATTATACAAAAGGGAAGATGAAGGCAATGAGGGATTAAGGCACGTGCCTAAGTCCCTAGAGCATGTGCCCCAGTTGGGTGGATAAACAGAAGTCTCTGAGAGGATGGTGTGCACACATTGCATCTTTTGCAGTGGGTCAAATTAGGAGCATGCCAAGGAACAGAGACTTACAGGTGGGAGCACATGAGACTGGGTCAGGGAGGAGACCACTTGTGGAGAATTTGGGAGGTGAGGAGAAAAGCCAGCCTGGCACAGAGCTGGTGCTTCATAAATATCTGTTGAATGGAGATTTAAGGAGAAAAATACTAATAAAAATCCACAGATGATATAACAGGGTCAGATTTCTGAAGGCCTGGAAAGCCAGGTTAAGTAGTTTAACAATTATTTATAAAAGCAGTGAGGAGCCAGAGACTCTTTAAGGGAAAGGATGTTATAATAAAAAGAACGGCTCAGAAAAATCAATATGGCAACTTGAATTGGTGTAGCACACAAATTGAAGGAGAAGGAGAATATGTAGTTAAGTGTTTTTTGCACTTCAAAGAAGAGATAAGGGCTGGCTTGTATCTGTAAATGATAGTCTTTATAATTCTTTTCCTTATTGTAAAGTAGGACATGGTCACCACAGGAAATTTGGAAAATATGGAAACGTGCAAAGATGAAAAATATCCAAGAGGCCAATATACTGGGATAATTACCGTTAACATATTTATTTATTTTCAATGATTTTTCAAGGCCTATATCCCCTAGATAGATAAAGAGATAAAGAATGGACAAATAAATGGATGGATGGATGGATGGATGGATGGATGGATGGATGGATGGATGGA